>NC_072853.1:129292313-129547313 GCF_028858705.1 Grus americana | reverse complement strand
CTGTAATAGTCTGTCATTTGGTCTATGGGCTGTAGGACTTGTGCAGCAAGAAGGGCAGCCACTGCAGGTTGTGTCTGTCTGCTGGAAAAAAAAGAGTGCCAAGGTGCTGCATTTAGGAAGAATGAAAAGGCATTCTCTGTGTCATTTGTGCTCCAGGGACTGTGAGGCCTGCTTATGAGACCAGGAAAGCCAAAGGGTTTGGAAGAGGAATTAGTACATTAGCTCCCGCTCCCTGCAGGGTCAGCTAAGGGAAAGACCGGTGCAACCGGTGCTAATCCAATGCTGGGAATTGTACAGCCCTTCTGTGAGGGACTCCCGCGCCACAGGAGGCTGCTCTCACAAAGGTGATTGGGAGCTTTGAGCTAAATACCTCAATCTAGTTAGGGGGAAAAAAAGGAAAAGGGGATTTTTTTTTTATTTGAGGTTTTTTCGGATTTAATGAGCTTTTCTGTCAGGTCTTATTTAGGCTCAGCAATACGACCTGCAATAACTTAACACTGCCTAATAGGATGGCATATTGAGTGTGGATTGCTTATCGCTACATAATCGCAAGTTGTACTGATAGTAAAGAGTCATATTGTTAGCACAGTGCTTAGAGGGAGGAAAGGAAGACAAAATACATATTATTTGGGTGTGTGTTTATAGCAAAGCTCTGTCTATACACATTGACAGTAGAATTAATTTCTCAATAACCTCACAGGCGGCACTGGTAACAAAGCCGCAGATTCCTGAACTCCAAGAAAATAGGAAACGTAAATATTTCTAGTTGTTTGGAGAAGTTGCTATTTATAAGCTTAGTTAAATAATGTGTATGTTTCAGATTTTTCTGACAGTCTTTCTGTGAAAGGTGCACCTGTGAAGGGTGTGTTTCTAATACAGCATCCTGCTGTTAGGGCACTGGTGAGGCCCAGGCAAACTGGACACAAATTCCATTTTGCTCGCATATCAAGAGCCCCCTGGAGAGATATGTCTTAGAATATTAGTGTCTTCAGCAGCACAGCCATTAAAGCAAGCACACAGGGAATCACCCATCTGCACAGGCTTAAGGATAAGAACATTGCTGCAGAAGCTGATCTCCAGACTGATGTTGCTATTTAATGTGGCTTCTAGCAAACTGTGAATAAAACTCCCGGCTTGCAGATGACAAGTTACCATGCTAGACTTGCAAGTTCTTTCACGAAACCAAAGCAGACACAGCTGCAATCAGGCTGCATTAAGCCAGACCTGCAGTCCCAATGCAGCGCAATGAGTGCAGGAGAAGAGATTGATTCCAGTGGCAGTGTCAGCGGGCACAGACGTCTTTTGTTCATATCACATATTCCTTATTCGCATTCCTTCCATTTCTTTATGAATCATAAATACCAGTGATTAAGGGCAATGCTTACTTTTCCAGGTTATGAAGATACATAAACATACGGTGCTGCTTCATTATGCAATGGGCTACGGCTCCCAGAGCGAGCAACTGGCAGACCCAGTCAGCTCAAACTTCTCCATGCAGAACTCTTGGGATGGACGGCTCTGGGGTGTCTGTGCTCCATTCACAATTGGAGGATTAGTGTTCCTGCAGCTGGTGCAGGGGAGCCGTACCAGCAGTGTAGCTGTGCCTTAGGGACTGGGAGACAGAGTCTGGGATTTGTGCTGCCTGCACAAATAAACCCAAGCCTCCTCGCTTTTCCTAGGGAATGTGTCTTTGTCAAAACTGGAGCAATCACATTAAATCAGTGAAAAAAAGCCAGCTCCCTTAAAATAGGTAATGGTCAATTATCCAGTTGTTTTTAGCATCATGAGTACTTTTTAAAACCCCCAAAACCTCAGACTTGTAGTTTGTAACTGATTGGTCATCATTTGCCAGCATTTTCAAATGTCACTAGTACTTTTAGCATCAACCGTGATTTGCTCAACTTTTTGAAAGCTGCTACTTTTTGGAAACTTTTTTGAGTAGCTACTGAAAATCAAGCTTCCTATCATTCAAATTAGGTAATTGGAAGGACGGGTGTCTGAAATCACTGATTGCTTTTAAACATCTTGGCTTTGGAGCATTTTGGAACACTGCTTAGTTAAGATCATATCAAGAGGAATTTTTTTATTATTATTATGTAAGAGATAATTGGCAGTAGAAAGGAGGAATTCAGCTTTCTGTCAATAAATAAAATCAACAGCAAGTCTCCCTTTAGGCAGTACTTTTTTCTCTGGTACTCTGACTTGAGGCACAGTCTGCTCTCCGCAGTGACTGCAAGTAGGAGCAGTTTGGTTGGTGTGCTCACGGCATAACACATTTGGGGGCAGGTTTTTCCCTTCTTCACTCTAGCTTTAGGAAAATGTTTTCTCTCATCGCCCCTTTAAAAATGTGGACAGCTGAAGCAATGATTACCTAAGAAGAAGAGCAGAGTAAGGGAAGTGGAAGTAGCTTCTGTGTGTGGCAGCTATCGCCTTCTGGCATTGTGGATGGGCAGCCTGCACTCAGTGCAAGTGTGAACATTCACCTTTGCGGAGCTTCACCCATAGCATCTGGGGTGCCACACATGCCTATGTGAAGCTGCAAGTTTTGTAGGGGTCCTTTATAGCATGATGAGCTGAGCCTCTCTCTTACTGTTTGTCTATCTGTCCTTTTGCATACACAGGAGGAGTGAAGAAAGGCTTTGAAAGACACCAGCACTAAAGTGGTTTAGGTTGTGCTTTTGGTGAGGAATGGAGGAAATCTTCCTTCATCAGTAAACTGTAGACCAGAATTCACCAGCTGCTTAGGATGATGGAAAGTCACTATCAATCACATGCACAGAGATAGATTCAGATTAAGGGAAGCATTTGTAGAAATACCCCACTGAAGAAGAAAAAGGCATGGTGTGTGCAAACATGTGCATCTAAGTTTGTCTCAAAGCCCCCCCAAAATACAGGTTTGAACTAGAGAGAAGACTCGATTCTGAGATTCTCCCTGAGCTCGTCTGCATATCAATGTAGAAACTACTTCTGGTATAAAGCTGTATGCATGACTCCTGCATGCTTGCTCTGATGCAGCTTGCATTCAGGGTGCTCTGCTCTTTTCCTTGTGAGGGTTGTCTGTTCTATTCCTTGCCCAGGTTTTTCTATGCAATCAGAATACTCCTATGGGGGTGATTCCAATTTTGGGCCATATTCAGCAGCCAGCACAGAGCTGGAAATTATCACTGCAATGCAAACACCTGGCAAAGTGAGCTGAAGTGCACCTCTAGTGTTGTGAAAACTCATTTTCAGGATATCGACGATCCTTGCAATCAAGGAATATTTTTGTCAATGGGACCTTATTATATTGCTCTCTGTGATGCAGTTGGGAAATCGGGATAGTGGGACTTCATGTAACTTTTGATTGGACACCTGAAAGAGGAAATAATTTGCTATTACAAATTATACATGCAATTTGGTACAAGAAAATGATGCAGGAAACTTTTGTGTTTTCAACATGTTTGCTTGGCCTCAGAGACATCTCTTGTTTACCTTTCCTATTCCATGGACATTTGAACAATTTCATTTTGCTCTCTCACATGTTTGAGACAATTGAGCTTTAATGTGAAGGACATATTTTCCATCCACTTTTTTTTTTTTTTTTTAATGATTCTGAGAAAATTGACTATGATATAAATTCAGGTAACATATATAGTAGTATTTACAAAAACCTTGAAGAAGATCTTTCCTAACGATTTGCCAGCATATTCTAGTACGTGTCTTTGTACAATGAGAGGCAACAGAGGGATGGTTCAGTGATGTAAAAATTCTTCCTTGCTGTTCTGGAAAGGCTTCCCATTTGAAGTGAGCAGACACAAAGTGGTTTTCACAGATATATGCACTTTACATAGGTATGTTCCTTCTCATGCAATCAGTACCGCTACTGATACTGCTGTTGCTTCTAGACAAATATCAGCCATGTGTTTAATGTTGCTCATCTCCAGAACATGTTCTGCACATTCCCTAATTAGCCTTCACACCTCCAGTAAGAGGAGAGGGGATTTAAATATTGTCTTCATTTTACAATCTGGAAAAATGAAAAAAAAAAAAAATCTGTAAGTCATACACATATAAAAGTCCAGATGAGAGGCAGAAAGAAAAGAATAGCATATTTATTACTTTATCATTCAAGAGTAATTTTTAAAAATCTAATTTAATGGTCTAAGTAGCCTGAAAAGACTCTAAAAAATGGTGGATGGATGGATGACCATCCAGGGGAAAATGGGGAAGAGTCCAGAAGCAAGTCTGGCTCTGACAAACATGGGAAGGGTCTCCTCCTTTTCACTGTGTCAAAGGATGACTGGAAGAGGTGAAGATGATATGGAAAAGATGAGAATGGAGAATGATAGTGTGGAGAGGAGCCTGATGCATAAGTATGTGGAGATTTTAGAAGACTTGAACGTGTTGGAGCAGAAGGATTAATAGTAAAATGTTCTGTTTGTGAAGCATATATGCACTTTGCAGTATCAGCATTTGATTGCTTATGGCAGTAATTCTCAACTGTATCTGTCAGGCAGCATATTACCTTCAATATTTCTTTCTACAGGTGTCTGTTTCTTCAGCTGGGAAAAGAACCACATGCAGTCACTAGTGGCTCATCAAAGGCTTGGGATCACAGTGATATGGTTAGTTGTTTCTCTCTTGTTCTACATCCTGTCCCAGAAAGGTTAAGAAAATTACCTGAAATGATGGTGCAGTACCAGAAGGTTGAGCCGCTACACCACATTGCTGTATGTTGCATGTGACAATGCTGTCTCTCTACATGATAACATTGCCATCTCCCATATTGACAGGATGAAGGAAACACTTAATGAGCAACTACTGGTATTGCAGAGGTCCATGCAACGAGAAGCTTATAGGGGAACCTTGCTGCCTTTCCTTGAATCTTTGCAGTTAGGGTACTCTGGCTGGTGCCAGCAATGGTTTAACTCACTCCTCTTGACTGAATTCCCTGGAAGTCATAACAATTTATTTTTACAGTAGTACAGTAACCTAACATGCCTTAGGTTTTTGTTTACTAGCCAAGAAAGGCTAGTGTGCTGTAAGGAGAGGCATGGATTTCCAGCTGACTGGCTATGCTATACTGGTTCTCCATGTGAGCTAGTCCACCCAGCTCTGGAAATGGAGGAGGCTCTCTCATGCACAATGCACGGAGCCATCCCACTGCACTCGAGGCATCTGACTGAGGGACCTCTGGAGCTTTGCAGCTGCTAAATGTCTCTCCGAGTCCCAGGCCAATGTCCCAGCTCCACATTAACCTTTCTCCCATGATAGTGGCCTTGGAGGCTCAGATTTGACCAACCTCAGCGTAACGTAATAGTCCAATAAACACTTTGTATCTTCCTGAGGAGACTTTAGGGTTTAAATGCTGACCATATCTTCTTAATCTATGAGATTTTTCTTAATGTTAGAAATGGTATTTTGTAAAGAATGTGGTGGTCATTGCAAGCTTTACTGAATAATGAAATAAGAGGCCAATGCAGCTGTGTGAGGTAGGGGAATAGATGAGGTGAACCAATTATTCTCCTACCAGCCACAAAAAGTCTGTTTATATATGAGTTATGTAACCCAAGCTGACACTTCACCAGGCAATACTTCAGCTGGAAATTATGAACACCTTTCCCACCTCACCACACATGCTATTTGTCAAGTCCAGGGATAGAAAAATACAACTTTGAGGATAGGTATAAAGAGTTTTTAAGAGCCAGGTTGAGAATCTGTGTTGATATTGAACTCACAGGTAGTTTAAAGACATCTCTGTCTGGCCTGAACAAATGTGAGGGTGATGCATCAGGTTGTAAAGTGAAGAATAAAATAGGCAAAACAGAGTTTTTAGGTAGAGGTGTTAGTTAACTGTACATAAATAGTCTTCATGTTGCAAGCCACTGAATGTCTTAGTAGAGAATTTGCCCTGAGCATGCCATCAGGCACCCAGCTCTAAAGGTTTGTGCTTTGTAGGGGAAGAAAATAAGGTCTGGAAGGAACAAGTCCGTTTCCCCATCGCTCACCAGCGACATGTAAAAGTGAAAGCTAAACAGCGGTGCCAAGGTGCTGGGAGGGCTGGCAGGCGGAGGGGCCGGGCTCAGGGCAGGCCGGGCCGCCAGCCTGCAGTGGGGCTCAGGCTGGGCAGGATCTGCGGCCTGGCAGACCCTGGGCTGGGCTGAAATGGGGGCCCGGGTGTGCGGGGCTGGTCAGGGCCAGCGAGGCCCCTTGGGCCCTCCAGGCCCTGACACACCGTGGGTGGTTGAAGGGTCTTTGTTGGTTCTTGCCACACTCTTTCATTTTCCCTCTAGGAACCAGCTTTCCAAAATGTTCTCCTCAGATATATCTGCCGCCGGGCTTACGACTTCTTCAGCTCCTTTTATGTGCCACAAACCAGAAAAAGGAGACGCCCTTCAGCTACTGCTCTGTCTCTCCTCTCACATCTGCACATTCAGAGTCACAAAGTATGTTCTAAAATTAAAAGAATGATAAACAAATACACTGTCAAGGTGCAAATGGCAAAATGATTTTAATATTATTTTCAGGCTTCGGCTTTATTAGCATTGGTTATTAATGACAAGTGTGAAATAATTATGTATATAATTATAATTTTTTTTTTATTAGCATCATTTGCCAGGTGGGAGTGTCTTCTTCTCAGGAACCAACCCACTGAAATGGCCAAAGGGGCTGTAGGTTTCCCATCTAACTCCACCAAACCTCACTTGCTTCAGATCTTACTATTTTCTCCATTCATGCTGTAAAATGAGGTTATGTTTACATCTTTGACTTTATTTTTAAAACTTTTTGATGAATTTCAGTGTTTCTCCTAACCTATGATAGCAGTAGCCTGGAAAACCATTGCCTAGTGCTGCCTGGCGTCGTCCCTGGAGCTGGCTGTGAGTACAGGTGGGAAGGATATTTTCCTTTCCTTTAGATAAGGAGCCTGTTGGGATTAACAGAACAGTAAATAAATCTGTTCTGTGGACAGATGATAGTCTAATTAGAGGTTTGCGAACTTCTGGCTCTAATTTACAACCTCCAAATTTTCAGGGAGTTTTGATTTTGAGCAAATGCAGAAGTTCAATGTAAAACTTGACTCTGGCCACCGAACTGCCAATGGCTTCCACATAGCATCAGCAGTTGACCCAGATCAACTGAAAATTTCTCTCAAACAGCACTTGGTTTTAGGTTCAGGGAAAGTTCACATATCTGTCCATTATGCTGAGGTTCTGAATTATAATTGCAGATTTGAAGCATTCTAATTTTATTGTCTTTAAACAATGCTGTATTTAGGCTAACTTGTGTATGTTTCTGTGTAAAAAAAGATAAAAAAAAAAAAAGTTCTAGATTTACAACAAAGATTAGGGTAGTATTTGCCCTATTACAGAAACCTCTGTCTTCTGATGTCAAACTTGTGAAATAGGCTAAGTCATATTTTTTTCCATTTTGCTTATGTTTTCTTATCTTCAAATCCCAACCAACACAGCTAAGCTGTCAGAAGTCTTTAGTTCAGGCATAAACTAAACTGTACAGAAGTTATATGATTTTAGGTCAAGGGATAAGTTTATTATAGGGTCGCAAATAAAACCCCTACTTACTGACATCCAGGCTTCCGTTTTGGCGTTGAGGCTCCCATGGGACTGGGGAAGGGGAGGAAGTGAAAGCCTCCGGGCTCCACAGAAAGGACCGCACCCCACTTATATCCGTGAGCTATACAGACACCTTCTCTGCATGGGAAATTAAATCTTCATTGACAAAAACTGTTGAGAAAATAAAATATTGATCTTGCTTGTGAGACTTTTATGTTAGTCAATTAAATTAGTACAATACCTTTCCTACTAGTAAAATAAGAGTGCCATTACTATATGGAAATATAATGTTCCATAATATTTTTATTGTGAGACAGGGGATACCTCTTACAGCACTCAGAAGTACAGTTTATACATGACTATAAAGTTAGTTGTGATCCATAAACAGCAGATATAGATCTCAGATATAGCTTTGAAAATCAGTTTAAAGGAAAGTGCCTTATTCTCTTCGCAATATCATATCAAAGTAGCATCATTTTAAAAAAATCATAATCTCTTCTAATTTTTTTATACTGAAAGACAATGAAACATCATTCTAATATTTAAATTGGAATATGAGTCTGACAATATTTTTGCTACTGCATCTTCTAAAATTAAAAACCCTTTCAAAACTAATAATTATCCAGAATCCATGTCTACTGCAGCTAGACACATAAATGTACAAATATGGGCATACACGAATGGCTAGTGAAACATAAGGGACCTAATACAACTGAGATTTGGGTGGGAGAACTGTGTTGCAATGTGACTATTTCTCTACCAAATGATGAGATGTGAATATGACTTGGCAGGTGCAAATGGCAGCCGTGGCCTCCTTTTTTTACCAGGCTAGTTCTTTCTTTCCCCAAAATCTGTACTTTACTTTCTTGGAAGTACCTCTAGTCTCTGGTGTACTCATGGGTGTATAAATAAGCAAGCTAGGCACCCAGCTGTGGATACTTACTTATGGGTACATCTCCCAGCCACTTTTTTTTGAAAAGCAAGACTTTACTGAGCAGATCTATTGCAGAATATAGACAGGAAGCTACTCCATCTTGCATGAGTTGCTTGTAATATGGAACATACCTACAAAATAATAAAGAATTTTCATTTTAAAGTATTTCATAACATATTGTTTGAAATGTGGAATCCTGGCGCATCTCGTCACTGCAATTTCTCCCCACTGTCCGCCTCCACCCCTCCCCAAACTGTCCCAAACGTGCCTTAATAGGGAAACCAGAGCATATTAGTCCAGTGGGATACAAATAGCAGCTGCTATTATGATCAGAGAGTTCATAATATCATTTAATAAAACAACTGTTCAGTTGTTTCACTGATGCATAGGAAAGTATATCCTATACAGCTACCTTCCATGTATCTGACCAGCCAGTGTTTGCTCTCATTATTTCTGCTCCTTCAAAACATCATTAATAGTACTTTCCCATGAGGCTGGCCTTTTCATCTGAAAACTATGTCTTTATACCCCTTCTCTTGGGATCAGCTTGACTGTAGTTCCAGACTTTGGCTTTGACCATCCTGTTACTGGGAATGAACCTTCGAGCAGCGTTAGAGGTTCTTCACTACAGACCTGACTTTCTTAAGAGAGCATAAGGGACAGGGCACTTGGACTGAGGTCTTCTTTTTCAATGATGGGACAGTCTTCTGTAGCTGATATTTAAGCTACCAATTTGGAAGCTCTCCCCAAGTTAGTTTTAAAGACAGATTGCATGGTTGCAGAATGAAATCAACAAATACTGGTTTGAAAAAGTGTAAGCTGGGTTGCAGGAGCATATTGTTTTTAAAACTGATGATGCCCTCGATCTTTCCCAGTGTATATAATCTCTTAAAACCCCCATTTAATTCTTCCCATTTTTTGTTATTTGCAAGAATAAACTATTTATATCAGGGGCAAAGGTTTTATTATGAAAATTGGTGCAATTTGATAATACATTAGAGAAGGAGTAAACATTTGTAATGATAGCAGTTAAAGCACTGAGTGCATAGCAGACAAAGATTCAGCAAGTGAAAGACATATCTCTCTAGTAATGGCATGTATAAATAGCCCACAAACAGTATGTAGTCCATGTTATGGTCTGATGGGTATAGCTGTTGTGTGCTAAGTGAGTTTACTTAGGCCGTGGTCACCCTCCTCTCCAGCAGTCTATGAGCTGTGTGCCTATTTTTCTTGAGGGGCTAATCTCAGAGAATTGCCCACCTCTCTGAAATTGTCGTTTTCTACAACCCTTTAAATAAATAATAGAGAGAAGTGATTTTTTTATTAGAGATTGCTTTGAGTGACATTTTGATGAACAGGTTTCAATCATTCCTCCACTTCTAAGTCATTCAATACTATCTTTTACCAGTTTTGGACACAAGACCTACATGAAGCCTTTGGTAATAGCAAAAAAGTGCCCACATGCATGCAGACACATATAAAGGGCTATTAATTCAATGACCAGTAAATTAGAAAAGGTTGATTTGTATTAAGAAAAACTACAGAAGGAGTAAGATATGGCAAGTCTCATATATATCTTACATCATTCTTCACATCATCTGTGAACTTGACCCATGAGCATTATCTCAGACATCTAAGTTACTATATTATGAAAGTATTTCTCCACAGTGGAAACACTAAATAATGCATAAAAGACTTAGTTCCAAATACTGCAGTGTAGTTGAATCAAGGATGGATCCAGAAGTATTTATAGTTTGCATGCTACTGAAATTTTCCTTAAAATAAGAACCCAAAGCAAGAGATACCTACTTACAAATTATTTTGGTGCACGTTAGTTCAGTAACTGGCACAATGTACAAGCAGACAGCCTTCTACCAGTTGTACTATCTTACTGGCTTTGCATAGTCAGAAGTAGTTTGTGTTCTCTGCTTTGATTAAATCCTTTTATTTAGTACTGTGGCAATTTCATCTCTTTCATTTGTAAAGCTCAAGCTGTTTGGCTTTCTTGCCTTGCAACTCGTGTGTGTTTTAGTGACATCTTTCATTTCTTACTTGCAGTCTAGAAGTGTGAGCTGCAGTAGTATCTAGTTTAGTTAACTTAAAGATGACAATAATCCCCTAAGTGTAAGAGGAGCAGAATTTAATTTTCTGTAGTTTTTTTTCCCTTCCCAGTGAAAAGCAAGACATTCTTCCTTTTCTTTCGAGTTATGACTCACTTCTCCAGATTTTGTTTTGATCTGAGTAATTAGCGTTTTTTTGTCTTTTATTCTTTATTTTTAGCAGCCACAGTCTATCTCCCACTTAGTTGCTGACATAAAAATATTAGCAGAAAAATGTTGCCTCGAAGGGTAAGGAAAAACCATTCATAAAAATCTCAGTGAGGATTAAGTGGGATTCATCCAGGAAAGATCAAGGGTTGAAAAAGATTGTTATTAAACATGTTTATAGAGTACTTTGAGAATACGGCATATTCCTTGTTTCAGTAAGCTCACAGCTCGGTGGGGGGGAGAGAGATGAGATGACTGGTGAGGAGAAAAAGGAAGGAAGGTTCCTCAAAGGAGGGAGTTGAGGGAGGAGTGAGAAGTTATTTGGAGTATAGGAAATGTGCGATGGTGCTGCACACAGAAGGGGACACAATGTCAGGAATGAGAGGAGGCGACTAAAGAGCTGAGGGAGCCTTTAACAGACCTCATCACAGTGTTGGCCCCTTCCTTTGCGAGTGAGACGAGGCGTGGAGGAGGCTCGAGACGCACTTCTAGCTCTCCGTTTCCTTAGGGGCTGTGAAATCGTATGAAAACCTGCTTCCTTCTGAGTTGGCTTCTGTAAAAAACCCAAATAAAAGTAATATTAATGAGGATATTGGTAGAAAAGATTGAACATCTCTATTTTTATGGAAAAGACATGTACTACATGGCTAGACATAATAGTAATGATATCTCATAGGCACTGTCTGCTGGGCTGAAAAACAGGGTTCTGTGAATTCGTGCATACAGAGGGATGACTCTCTGCTCAGCCCCTCAGAGTGGGAAAACCAAAGCTGAGTTAACCCAGTGCAATAGTCTTTGTGTTAGGATAGGACACAGGAAGCTAATAAGGAGGAAATCCCACCTCCATTCAGTGACCGGTAAGGTCTCACTGGGCTCCCATTTCTGCTGTTTGCAGGCCTGTTGGGCTTTTTCCTTGTTCCCATGTGTTCATCATCTCTTCCCTGGTCCTTGAGATTTCCTTAGATGGGCACTGAGGCTTCCTCACCATCCATGCGTTGGCAGATTGGTCCAGGCCCTGTAAGAGGGTTGGGGATCCCCTTTTCTCTGATTTGGAGCTCCTCTGGGGGTCAGAGTGGCAGAACTGCTGCCTTGCTCTCACTCACCCTCTCCGTTTTTTGACTGCATCCAGAGCAGCCACAAACATACATCCATACCTACAAAGAAGCTGAAAACAGAATCCCCTAGCACAGTCTATAGATTTCATATGTAAATGTTTGGAATAATTACCCCATATTCTTTAAGGACTACAAGCAAATACGATTTTTTTGGTTATGTGACCATTCCGTCCAAAAACACAAGCATTCTGGAGAATGAGTCAATATCTAATTAAGGACATCACCAAACTACACTTATTTCTCAGACTTAGTATCTTCCCACTGGGAGTATTCACTAATCTCTCACTGATTAATTACTGTAAAGACTTATGCTTCTGGATAATTATAAGATGTGCGATAATGGATCAGACCTTTAATCCATTAAATCTGGTATCTTGCTTCTGACTCTGACCAATAGCTAATGCATCTCAGAAAGGTGAATAACTCCATGCTGCAAATACTCTATTGTGGAATGTGGAACAAGGAGCCCTTCCTCACCTCACCGGGTAATTGCTTTGAAGTATGAGATATAATTACCATTATCTTAGTCCATGTAACTATGTGTCATAAAATGATGAGTACTTAGTGTGTGGTAGACTGAAAATGGGATCTGAAATAACCTCTGTTGGGTAATAGAACTGGGGTATGTCTAAGAAAATGTGGTTAGCCATACCAAAACTTTGGAACCTTTTACTCAGAATCAAATCTCAAGATTGCATCTAACATCTATTTTTTAATGTTGGAAAAAAAATATACTTCTGAGAAAGCCACAGCATGTTTTAAGAGTTTAAGATACTTCAGAATGCTTTTCTGGTTTGTTACCTGTGGTTTGGCTGGACATTTGTTGTAGTGAATCGTCTCAAGGACATCTTGCAGAGAGTGCGTGCTGCTGGCTGCTGGCTTGAGAGGCAGCAAGGTATGAGAATGCTTGTGACATCCTAGAAGGGCTGCAGGTAGGGGCTGGTGGCTTTGTGTGGCATCTCTGCAAGGGTCAACTGTGAGGGTCTGGTCTTTGGTGTTGGCCTCAGAGGATGTTTTTGATAAAAGCTCTTTTGATATAAAAGAAGATTCTTTGCCTTCACAGAGCTGTTATTCAATATGGTTTTGGTTTGTTAAGCAGACTTAAGAACACCTTTTTGCATAACTGCAGCCTCAGCCAGTGGTACCTGGGCACACATGATTGCAGTATCCTCCATGGCTTTATGCTGTTTTATGGAAAGAAACAGTAGGGTGGAGTAAAGGAGCTTCTTTAAAGCACAACAGTACTGTTTGAAGTATTATATGGCTCAAGCTTAAAGACAGGGAAAAAAAAAGTCCTCTTGGAACAGTAGAAGTTAATTTATTTCTGTGTGATACCTTAATTGATGGTGTATCGAGTCTTACTCTGACTGAAGGAGCATCAGCTCTGCCCTCATAGGTTTCTCATCTACAAGACAGGTAAATGCAAAACAAGTGATGGCCAATCTGTGCCCACATGATTAGCACCCCTGCGGTGGGAAGTGAATGTTGGATCCTGATGTCCCATCCAAGTCCTTTAATTTCAGTGAGGATTTTTTTTTATTATTTTTTCTGGAGAGAACTGATGAAAGCAATCAGGATTTAGACCAATGCTTTTCTTCCAAACTAGATTTTGGATACAGACCTGGGTCCTGGGTTCTGGGTTCTGGTTTTCACATAGGTTTCATGTGATGGTAACTCAGTTGAATTAAGTGCATTTACTCCTGGTTTACACAGACATAACTGAGAGCAGAATCAGGTCTTACATGTTAACACATATGGGTGACTGTGTAACCAACTGGCATACAGTAGGCACCATTAAAATCTTGACATTTACTGCTCATAGTAGTTAAATTTACTGTGCTATTTGCAGTATTCCCAAGTCTAAGAGTAGGAAATCCTTTAAATACTGCAGTAAAAGTAAATCCCATGGTGTGATAAATGTCAGGATTTAAAGGAACCCAATTTTGTTGTTGTTTTCTTCTTTTTTTATTGCTATGTTCAAACTTTTTTTTTTTCTTGTGGTGGTTATTTTTCTGAGCAGAATCTCTCCTGCTTTGAGACTGGCTGAAACCTGCATCGGTGGGATATTTCCTTAAATATTCTCCTTCTAGAGAGCCCATCTTTCCAAAGAGTGTGTAGCACGTAAACAGCATTTGAGTTTCCTTTGAGATTCCTGTGAGCATCCCTGCTGGATCGACCTACTTTATTCTTGGTTATCCCTTTCAGTGGGGAGTGGAGGGGCTCTGAGAGTTGGTCCACTGATTCTCCACCACTCAGGGCTTCAGTTGGAGGGAGAACTTAGCAGTGAGCTGGTGACATTGGCTTTCCAGTGCCTTTGTCAGGAGAACCTAGCCCACCATTTTGACATTATTTTCACAGATGCACACAGCAGCACTCTTCCCTCCCCTGAAATGACAGAAATTATGAAGAGTGTTGGAGAAGATTTTAAGCAAAATAGGCACTTTTGCAATGACACCAGACCATATTTAACAAAATACTTAGGTTCCTAGAGATAGGAATCTGTCTGATTCACACAAACTTTGACCCTTAAGTCTCAATCTACATTTAGATGTTTTTGTAAATCCTACCAAATAATTAGTTGCATCTTTATATGCCAAAAGACCTTCTATAAATGCGATTTGTGAGTTAGTTTATGAGCAAATTTGGGTCTTTTGCATGAAAGCATAGATTCATTTTTTGTGGCTGGGTAGTATTCATGTAAAATACAATGGTCATTTTGAACAGTAACAGGAGTCTCACTCACCTTTCCTCCCCTTCCACCTGCTTTATTCTCCCCGACCTAAAAGGAGCTGGTTTAGGATTGGGAGACCTGGAAGAACGATAGGAAATTTGTGCAAAGTTTGGAGCAAGTCAGTGCTGCAGAATCACCTGTGCCCCCTTGTCCCATCCAAAACAATCTCCACTTTTGTTATGACAAGGACGGGAAGAGAAACAAAGAGTGACAGTGAAAGGATGGGGGGAAATGAGAATTATTGCCCTGGCTTAAGTGCGCAGTCTATTTTTGGAGGAGGGTTAATAGTGTACTGCCAGTAGACTGGTTCCTCTCTGTGCACAACAACTGTTGGGGATGTCCTCTCAAATCTGGCTACTGCCTGGTTAGCTGGCATGTGATATAAAGCAGGAAATACAAGTGTGCCAGGCATATATAACTGTATGTGTGCCACTCCTGGTCCATCTGCAGAGTAATACTGCACCTGCCAGTTGCTTTAGCTGGCTGGGGGGAGGAGGGAAAGAAGAGAGAGTATGTATTAGTAGACAGGGAAAGCCCACCATCTTCTCATTTTCCTTTCATTGTTCTGCTCTCATTTCCTTTCTTTTTACAACAGAGTTGAACAAACACCACAGTATGTTTTCCAAAAATGGCTTTTTGGGACTGGGTTCTTTTGGGGTACTGCTCATGCAGTAAAAATGCCTTTTTTTTTTTTAAGTGAACAAAGCTGTCACTGTATGCAGGTTTGTACACCTCTGGGTATCATATATCTTGACTTTGAACCCCATTTTTACATGTAGGGGATTATATTAATAATTTGGAACCTTTTCCACAAAAAATCTAAATTGCCTATAAAGCAATACATTTCCTTACTGCTCATCAATCATTTTTCTTCTGCAAAAATTTCCAGCACCCATTAAGAGCCTTAAATCATAAAACCTAACTGCTCCTGAATAAATAAAATTTGGAACTTGATATGGATGACCTACTATTTCATCCTGTAAGTGACAGAGGACTGAGCCTGGGGATGGAATAAACCAACATCAGCTGACATAAAGGATGCTCCATCCTCAGGATAGATAGCAAAATCTTCATTCTAAGCATCTTCAAAATTTGTGAGTATTCTTGTATTGGCTTTTTTTTTTTTTTTTTGGCTTTCCAGAACTCATACTCTCTTTCAGTGGTAGAAGATAATTTACATGTTTGCTTGATCCAGATTAAAAAAAAAAAAAAGTTATTAACTCAGTGCTTCTCCAGTGAGTCTGAGAAACTGTTATGTTTCTCCATTTCCACATTTTTTCCACTGCAATCTCAGTATCTCATCATTTCCCTGCAAAAAAGGTTTGTGAAATCCAGATTTCTGTAGAGTCCATCAATGGTTTTCTCGAAATAGCAACCAGAGCTAAATTTCTGCACCCTTGGTAAGTGTTAGGTTTAGCTCTTGCTGGTAAAAAGAGCATGTGCTTTTGTGTCAGACCGGATCTATTGCACAGAGCCCACAGGCCTCCTTTTTCTACTGTATTTGTATGTATTTGACTTTTGTGGTTGTGTACAGGAAATAAGTGTGACGGGGGAACATTAAATGTCAATACGCATACGTTCATGGCAACCCCCTTCTTGTTGTCTCCTCATAGTGGATTTACTGATTCAAACTTTCTCTGTCGTCACAGACACGATGTACATGCACACTATGCCAGACTGCACAGCACAACAGCCAGGCATATGATATCCAAGTTTGTGGCGGTGATGGCGAAATGGTGACAGGTCAGGATTACCGTTTTTATTGCCAGGGAGTCAGGTTGTGGTGATTCATGAGACAGCTGTTAGAGGGTGATCACATTAATAATGTGAGCTGTGAAAACAATGTGTGGTGATGCTAAAAGCCGCTTCTCAAATGACACGGTGATGGCAGAGCTTTTTGGGTATTACAGGTTTTCACAAATGATACATCAGAAGCCTAAATAATATAGATCATTTCTACATATTTTATTATTAGTTTGAAATAAATGTAATTGTAACAGGGGTTTAAAGTGCCAGGTGGCTTGTATTGTCTGTTTATCAGGTATTTTACTGCTGCTCCATCTCACACTCATCTTAAGTATATTTACTCAACACCTCTGACTTCAAACAGGCAAACTCTTTTATCTGACTTCACAGCATATTCTTCTCACAGTGGTGGATGTCATCATCATTTTCTCTTGACATTGTTTTCACCACGTTTTCTTACTTCCATTCTTAGTCTCCCACGTTTCTGTTCCCTTTGGTACCTCCTGCAGGCAGATGTTGTGCCTGGAAAGGAGCAGAATAACATTGCAATGTAGCAAAACAGTAGCCATGTGTCTGCACTGCTGTGACCCAATGCTTTCTCAGCCTATTCCTTCCTACTCGCCCCTAGTATTCAATATTCAATTCAAAATACAAGTCCTTTGGGGCACATTTTTGCAGTGTTCTTAGAGGCATCAAGTTATTTTTGGAGGTAGTAGATAAAGTGCAAGTATGTCTATAGACACCAGTACCCAGATCTGCCTTAGAACGAGAAAGTAACTGCTTAGCAACTAAAGCAGTGCTTCCTCAAAATAACAACTAGGAAGTCCAATTATTCACATTAACTAGTATATTTTTGATGGGACACCATGAAATATAAAGCACTCTGTAGCAGAAGTAAAGATGGTAGAATCTGTCCTGAAATAAATGAAAAATGGAGTTCCAAAATGACAGCAGACTGGTTCAGCCAAAGGTCAACTCATCTGTGAGTTAGAAGGAATTAATTTTCTAGGCACCAGCAAAGCAATGAGGCTTATCAAACAATGCTATTTTCCATCAAGAAAAAACATCATGGCAGCCTCTGTTTTCTACTTTCATACATTTCCATTAAAAAAAAAAAGGGGGGGGAACAATAAACAAATACATTTACTTCTGGAATGGTGACATCCTTTCTGCTTATTCCTTTACAGGGATTATTTTAAAATACTGAAGAGAAAGCCGAAGAGGTGATATTCTAGTGAAACTCTAGCTACACTGTGGCCACAGACATCCTGACTTTTGGTCACGGTGTGCTCCCAATACACCTCTCATTTCTCCCCATATCCCTCAGGGATCATCTGCAGCGAGGTCTGGTTCCAAATTACTGTCCAGCTACTCTAAACTGGTGTTGACAGTTGCAATGCTGAAAACAACATGCATTGCACACCGTCTCATGAGATCTGCTAATCTTTCATTAGCCATCTCCTTCCCTCTCTTCCTCCTCTCCTTCCCTCTCCACTGCCAATACATTGCATTTTCATGCTGTTATTAAGCTTCGGACGTTGGTACAAGGCATTGATACTGAAGGGATGCTGGTGTTCAGATGCCTTCCTTGTACCCTGTGTTATAAATACATCTCACTGCCCAACCATATACACATAGAATCTGGAGAGTGCTGAAAACCCAGCACTCTCCTGACCGCTATGACAGTGATAACAGCCCAGCAGTTCCCACGGATCTAGCTTATGACAAGTTTTTTTAAATCAGACAAGATATTAAGTGCCTGTCGTAAGTCAGTCATCCTTCAAGTGCTCCCATTTCCTCCATGCGAGGTCTTTACAAACCTATCCATTTGCCTTTATATATAGGACTGTGGTGAAAAACCACTGTAAGAACTAGGTCTACAAGAAGATATGTGGGTTAGGTGTCCTGTCCCTAGAGGAGAAATATCACTTGTGCTATATAAAACACCATTTCACAAGGGTTCTCCCTGCTAATCCCATAGCCACTGGGCTCCTGCCAAATCCCAAAGGGAGTTTGACAGAATAAGGTGGAAACAAGCTTTAGCTAAGCAGAACTGCAACTTTCAGAAGCTTGTTCCGTTGCTGCTTTTTGGCCTTGGTTTAGATGCTGCAGAATTTCATTGCCATATCAGTGGAATAGGGGCTTTTCTTAAACTGAGCAAACACAAGCAGCGGCTTGTCTTCCCATGCTTCACAGCTCTTGCACCCATCCATTGCTTTTTCAGGTGAAGCCGTTTATCACTTGTCCAAAGAGATCCAGGAGTTGGGCATTTCTGAAAGGCTACGTGTTGCATCAAGCATGTACCTTTAAGTCACATTAGAAGTAAATAACCAAGTTTTGATTCAGTGGCTGAGTTGCAAAATCAGGAGTGAAAATATATTTCCAATTGACCAGAAGCAGATTTTTCCCCCCTTTTTTTTTTCTCACTATGAACTAGAAAATAAAAAATGCCTCATTTGAATCCAAGATAAAATTTCTCTTTATTTTCTGTTTTTTTAATCCATTAAAAATCTCATTTGCTACATTTCAAAACAAAATGTTCCAAAACAGAATGCTAGAATATTGCTTTGGAAAAGAGTGTATCTTAAGAGCTTTAACTTCATCATCTATTTTTGAGTCTTTTTATGGCTGAAACTATTCATAGGATTTAAACTAAATATGTGGGTAGTTGTGGTCAACCTCAAACTGCATATTTGGTGGCTAAAGTATTCTCAGGGGGAAAATGCTCCACCCTAGTTGTAATATCTAATTTCTTCTTTGGCATCACCTTTTGACAGAAGTAGAGAAATACTGGGATTTTGATTCTATTTATTCCTATCAGTGCAATAGGACATATCTGGCATTCCCCTCCTTTGCCTTTAAGAAATAAGTGGTTTTCTCTAACTAGCGTGTTCTTAACCTAATGGTTTGGGAATAACCTTCTCATCTAATGAGTGGTCTGTCTTGTCTATGTATTAATTTTTCTCCTCCCTGATAACGTCCATAGAAACCTGGCTTTCCTCTGCATATCAGCAATGTATAGGAATGTTTCCTCAACTTCCTTTCTCCGGCTTGCTGCAAGCTGCAATATGCAGGTTTCTCGCCTTTTCCTTTGTAGACTGCTCTTGTTAGTTTTAATTACAGCAGTGGAGGACAGTATGCTAAAGAGCTCCCCAAGGAGGTGGCACTAATGGTCACATGTCCCCCCTGAGTGACAGCATCCGTTCTGGTTGCAGTGCTACAAAGACATGGGGGCAATTCTTGTATGGATTGGTAAACGGACTTTATGTGAGAAGATAAATTAGCAGGCATCTGCGTTTCCTGTTTGAATAGGCTATGTGTGACTCAGTAAGCCTTTTGTTCAGTGGGCTAAAAAATGGCATGCAACTCCTCATCAGTATTGAAATTTTAAAGCATATTAAATTACTATGGCATATTTTTGAGGAGTGTAAAGAAAAAAATGTAGTGGATTTAGCACTGTGCCTTTCAAACTGTCAACCCCAACACTGAAACAAAAACCTAAGAAAATAATAGCAGAAAAAACCCGAGTGGTTTGTATACAGAAAGAAGCTAAGACACATGTGAAATACTATTTTCAATAGTGGTTTTATTACAGTGTCAGTGCACACTATGTGTGCATACGTACGCTACAGATTCCCGTTGCTGGTTTTGTGACTTGTATAACGCATACTGAGATTTACATCACAAGATGTAACTTTTCGAGGTGTTTTTACGCCAACCTTTGCCAAAATTCAGCACGTGATTTTTAGTTTGCACCCACTGTTGCATTTGCCAGCATTTTTGTGAAGTAAGAACACTAGGCTATGCATACTGTGCACTGTTAACATACGTTAGCTGTGCCTTGTGGCAGTATTCAATCAGATGAATAAATGGAACAGTATGTCAATGCACAGTATGATTGTAATTCAGAATCATACGGAAAAGTTGGTATTGCAACATCTGCATAGACACTGTCATAACGTCAAGGAATAAAGAATGCCGTTCTTGTTTCGTTGGATTGAATGCAAATAAAACAACCATGACCTAACATGGAAGGCATTTTGAAAAATATTTTTTAATGGTTTCTGAAAAATAATTATAATTAACAACACAAAGGGAATTGAAATTGGAATGCGATATTTACATAGTGCATGCTAAGTCTTTGAGTGAGACTTAGTCTTTGTTTACTTAGTCTACAAGAAATAGATTACAACATTCACCTCTGTGATGAAGCCATTAGTATGCTTTTTGGACACTATCAAATACTGCTGCTATCAAATACTGCTACTTCTATTACTATTGTTAATAGCAATTATTATTGCAGAAGGAATAATGGCATATTTATGAGACCGGGGGACATCAGAGGAAGAGTTATTTTTCTTACGAGGGTCTCTAAAGGACCAAGTTCTGTGCCTAAGGAGAAAAGAGAGCATCTACATCAAGATCCATTAAGAATAAAGATTGGAATTTTCCATGTTGTCCAACGCTGCGATACTCTTGCTTTCATACAATGCCAGCCGAAAGCAGGGAGGGAGGAGGGTGAGAGAGGAACAATAGATCAACAGTTCTCTCTATGTTTAAAAATTCACAGCACCTCTGCTACACCAGAATATTATGTGACAATAATGTTAGGCCTCTGATTTATACCAACAGATGCAGGGAAATTCCAAATTAAGGCTGTCATTCTCCCCTCTCTGCAGATCCTCCGTTGGTACAACTTTATGTAGCACCTCTGAGTTCAGTGGAGAGATGCCAGTTTACATCAGCTGAGGATCTGGCCCACTGCGGTGCGGAGGCCTTAGCTCTTGTTTAAATCAGATCCACGGTTACTGGAAACACAGTTGCTCCATACTTAATATATATTTACAACACGCAGGTGTAAAACACACACAGGAAGGTCATAAATTTGGAAGCTCACTATGAAAAAGCCTCCTGGTTATGAATGGATATTTAAAACGTTCCCTTTGTTTTATCTTCAAAAGATGTAGACGGGTGGAAAAATATGCAAACACTATGCCTTTAAAACACCAAATGCAAGTGAGTTTTAATAACCTATCAGGATCTTAGTCCATCATAACATTTAATCTGCATTACATCTCACTTCCTAATCGCTACTTTCATTCCAATTGTGAGCAGAGAGGGTGGGGGAGAGATGAGAATTTCAGATAAGTGCCAGTAAAACAAGTTTGCTCTACAGCTGGCAAGCGCTGTGCACACGTTAACGGTGCCTTATGGCAGTATTCAATCAAATGATTCTATAAACTAAAAATAATCACCCTAATACTAATACCTATTATTCTTCATTGTTACTGGTCGCTATGGTGCTGCATCTGACTATGAAGAATTCACCGCCATTATTACCCTCAGTGTCTCTCTCTCTCTGAAATGTGATCTAATTGCAGAATCCACACCTGTTCGACAGTTCAATAGAAGCCTGCTTTTGATGTGGAAGCAGACTTTCAAGCACACACACACACGCTCATACACAGGCACACACGCGCGCGCACAGGCACACACTCGCACACAAATGCGTGCATGCACAGACACACACCCCAATTCACGGAAGACTTCAGCTGGAGGAAAAATAGAGTGTGAGTTGATCAGAAAATAATATTGCGAGGAGTAAAAAGGAAAAAAAAAAAGCTTGTGTTTTGTGGTCATTGGAAGATTGCTGATGGGTGCATAAATAAAGCATGCTGGAACATCTGTTCTTTGTTGTGCATTCAGCTTTTTAATGTCTTCAAAGAGCAGCACTGACGCATCACTGACTACCACTCCCCATTCAAGCAACATTTTACCAGAAAATAATAAACCTTCCTGGTGGGGTGCAAGGAGCCAAGGCATTTGGGCAATGCCATTAATTTGGAAATATCTCTTTTTCTGGGATTTTTAAATATCTCTCCCTTTGAACATTGTTCAAATTTTGGGATCCAGCCTGGAGTCCCTATCAGCCTGAGCAGTAAATCAGCCTGAATATTCCACTCAAGCCTTTTCTTTCTGTACCAAAAAAAAAAAAAAAAAAAGGAAAGGAAAAGGCTGTTGTCAAGTCGAAGTTTATACACATTTTTCCTCTCCTCTTAATTCTATTAATGTTAAAAATTCTGTCCAGAGGGATTCTTTTTTCCTTAAGTTACAGTATTTATTTATACTGGTAAAATTCAGCGGCAGCGAAGACCCCTGACAGTTTAACAATATTGGCTGGTTATTTTGATACACTGTGCTAGGCAGCAAAAGATTAAAACCAGAGCATCCTAGACTGAGAGAAACCAGCTTGAATTCTAAAATAAAATTTTAGCAGCATGGATTTCTCTTGCCATAGGCTATGAGGCTACTATGAATTTCAGATGCATCTCCAGAGCTGTCAATGAGGTGGAAAGATGGGATTGGCATTACAAAGATTTGTTGCAATGTGATTCAATGTAATTGCAATCGAAGGTATAGCAACATTAAATTGCAGCAGAGAAAGAGCTGTTTATGCATGTACAGTATAGGAACAGGCATTTGCCCTGCCACTCTAGGACCATGACGAGATTTTTTTTTTTGGTACTACTTTCTTCTGCTTTGCTCTTTCTTTCTAGGTCGTAGCTCAAAGATATTGGAATACCAATTAGATGCTGGTGGGTTACATTTATAATGAGCCTGACGATGGGCTTGTGACAGAATGCTTCAGAAAACACAAACACCTTTTAGGACAATTTGGTAATTAGAGACTATAATGTCTCTGTTCTATGCTAAGAGGTTTTTTTGGCCTTTTGATTGTTCATCTTCATTTTGCCTGCTCTGACAACTAGCCGTTGTTGCATAGTCTAGTGTAGGGAGTAGGCGGTGGTGGCTCAGGCATACCACCGACATCAGTGGGTACAGTTCCTCTTCTGTTGGTAGCAATATCACCCATCTCCAAGAAGCTTCTTAGCGAAAGTTTGCGTCTTAGACCGACTGGAACCTGATCTTACAGCTGGGACCTGGGGTTTGCTCCTGTCGCTCCTGAGGAAAACCATGTTATTTTTTTGACTGGAAAATGCATGAGATATATACCTTCCTCCTTGGCATATTATAAAGCCTGTGGCATGACTGTGTTACTACTAACATCAAAGGGTGTGTTGCTATTGATTTTAATAAGAGCAGGAACGGCATCACCAAGATCATTAAAGTTCTCACAGTGCTTTGAGATCCTCAAATGCAATCAAATAAGAACAGAGGCGCTATATTCATCACAAGCATTGAAAAGCTCAAATGAATACATTTGAGGTTCACTGAGGTGAAGGAAGAATCTTCCTATGGATGGGATCCATGTCCCTGCAGCTCCTCAGTGCTTGACATTTAAGCAATGGATTTCACTCTCGTAGCATCCCTGACGAAAAGAAAATAAACCTATTCTGATCTCATGGCTGGGGAACTAAGGCAGAGAGCAGTTGGAACAGCTTTCAGATGGAGTCTTTTGCAGAAATCAGACTGGAACTCAAGATTTTGAATGCCACCCACCTCTGTTGGCTAGTGTCCTTCCTGCTGATGCAGGGCTGGCTTTGCTCAGAGATGGCTCTACGAGCATACTCATACTTGGTTGACAGACTGGTGAAGAGAGGAACGTACCCCTTCTCACGCATCTTTGGCTTCTGTGGTTTTGTTACGATTCTGCTCTTTAACCCAAGAATTGTTTAAAAGGGGCACAGAAAGGGAACAAAACAAACACGTGCAAGGAAATGTTTTTACTGACAATGGAAGCAGGACAGGTTGACTCTAATAACACAATATTTAAATGTGTTTGTTCCTCTGCTTAGAGATTCTTTTGCATGGTTCCATTATGCTGTACTTACATAGTAATTGCTCATTGACCATTTAATTACACAAGGCTGTCACCTTTACTCATACTCGGTGCACGGCTTCCAAATAGTCACTTTGGTATCAAGGAGGTGGGGGCCAGTTCACCTGGTAGCAGTAGTCAATATGAATAGGGGGAGCAAAACCTGGCCTGCAATAATTACCATGTAGCGACATAGTGTTTACATAGTAATTACCTTATTATTTTTATGGAAAAATACATTATTATTTTTGTCCTCCAGCCCAGAGTGCAGGCCACACAGTAATTACTTTTGGGCATAAGTATAATTGTACAAACACACTTTTTATCTCTCTGCCTCTCTTCTGCATGCACACAGTTACATGTGTTCACTGCACACAGTTACTCTGGGTATTTATCACTGCATCTTATTTAAGTCCTGAATCAAATAGTTGCTTCCTGGTACATTTGCCTCATAAATTAAAAGGTCATATTGAAGAAAACGTTTGGGGTTTTGGTGTTTGTGGTTTTTTTGGTTTGTTTTGTTTTTCCAGAAAGAAATCACAATGTCTACCTAGATTTACTTCTTTTCTTAGCCCATGATTCTTCACCAGTGCATGCCTTTATCCCAGGCCTGTTGTGGCAATGGGTCAAATCCTTTTGCCTCTGGGAACGTCTGTTAAAATAATATTTTATAGCTAAAATGAACTCAGAGATATACACTGCATGTCCTTGACAGATGGGGCCAGACACTTGCTACAGTCTGAAAAGAATATATTGACTCACTAGCTCATCTTCTTTTCATAGTGAGAAGGACTCCATTGATGACATTTCATGATGTTTAAAATGTGGGTAGCATTGCCTGAAAAGACAGAGCTGGAGGGAGGGGAGAAAAGAGATAATATTAGAGAATCAACATGCCAATGTACAACAAAGGCCAGTCTCAATCCTGAACTGACACTGTAGGTGGATTTTTACAGCACTTGTGACTGTTACTAATTGGGACCAAATCTGAACGTTCTGCAACATGGCTCAAAAATAGCTTAGAGCAGGCACGAAGAGTTATTTTCCTGTACTTCATGGGCATCGGTTTCTAGACACTGCCATGATCAGCACAGAAAGTGAAAAAGGCAACTGTGCCCGAGCCTTGGATGAGAAGGGACAAAAACATCAGTTAGCATGAATTTATTTAACATTAATAGCTTGTGTCAGTTGACAGCTGAAGAGGATCAGACTCAGAATAGACTCATAAAAGTACGATCAGCTGGGATACAACAAATATCTTTAAGAAGAAACATGTTATTTGAATAACATTCAGCAAGAATTCAGGTGAGGAAGTGCCTCTAATATATGAGAGACATGAACTCCATATTTAAAAGATGTATATTTTTTTGACTGTTCAATCTACTTTTAATGCCATCCATGAGTATCTCTTAAATCTGCTTGTCTTCCCTGTATGCACTGATCACTGAAGAAAAAAAATGGAAGATAATACAGCACAATATCACCTAATAATCTAACCCCCATTTTTTAAAGGAAATTGTCAGATATCCTATTTGGTACTTGGCTATTTATGTTAATATGTTACCTGAAATGTAAGTAGATTTGGGTGTCTATTGCACTGAAGACATGACAAAGATTTATAAAGCTTCATCACAATGAGTAGAACTCTCTGAGAATATTGACAGTGACTAATGCTGCCTACGTCTCAATGGCAGCACTCTATACCTTACCCATTTTCTACAGAGTACAATCATATTACTACCGATTAGTTCTTTCTATCCATAAATGAAAACCCCCCTTGCTTATTGATTCACTTAGTTCAGTCATTTATGATACACTTGAGTAGATATATTCTAGTTAAAAAAGGTTGGGATGTTTTCTTCTGGTCAGTGATAGGGTTGGAGAATCAAGTTTGCAATCCTGAGACATTTTACATATCTAATAAAACCTGCATACAGTTTTGTGGCTTATAGAAAGTATTTTTGGCCTTTGATGTCCATGTCACTCAGCACACATAGATCTGGCCAGGAGAAAACCAAAGAAACACATCTTCTGTTAGCTAACTGCATGTTTTCTGCCAAAAATATGTAATTCGTTGTGACAGATCCTTGGTTGTGGATGAACAGATAAGGAGAAGGAAAAGAAGGATATAGGAACATGACACAATGGAAGAAAGAATGGTAGGAGAGAAAAAATATACAAGGGAAAAAAGAAAGGTGATGTGTGGTGAGAAAGAAAGGAAAGAGTGAGGCTTCAGAAAATACTTTTTTAACGGATAGTGCTGTATGAAGACTTCTTTAAAGCATGTGATGTGCCCTCTAAAAATATTAAGTATTTCACCATCTCCATAAGTCACATGAATTATTTTTCTTACCTAGACATGATTCCCACCACTACCTACAGTTATCTGAGATCTCCAGCAGGATTTCCTAATCTCTGATAGAACTCAGGTGGACTGGGTCTATCTTATAAAGAATAACTGGGAACTTCAGTAACTAAATACCTGTAGTGGGACAGCAGAGCAGTTTAGGGGAGGAAAATGGTTTCAGTGTACAGACTGCAAAAAGTACTTCACAGGATATAGCTGACAAACAATTGCCAAAAGCTGTCTTTTGTTCATTCTGGCTCAATATGGAATTCCTTAGTATCTGAATGCTCTGGAACCAAGATGAGAATGTGTTAAGAGGTCAAAACAACACCACATGATAGTTTTCAATCATCGGGAGGACTCTCTAAACAAGTGAAGTTTGGGGGCCCTTCCACAGCTAAAAGATGGCCAGCAGCTATGTTGTGACCTTTCAGATTGCTTCCCCTGGGATATCTGATGGGCCTAACACAGGTCCCAAGGGAATAAACCTCCCCACCAACCTTTGTCTGGTTCCACTTAAGAGAGAAAGCTGGACTTGAAACAGAGTGTCAGAAGTAAAGGTCAGTGCTTTATTTACATGAGCTTTATACGCCAGACTTCTCCCCTCTGCTTTCTCTTTCCTTCCCCAGAGATCACTGCTTAAATCATTCCATCCCTTGAACTACATAGTGACAATTTCTCTTCATCCACGAGCTGGGGCTAAAGCAAGTCTTGTCTTTTAAGACACATACTCAAGCAGTAATATGCTAAATAACGGGAAGTTTTGTCCCATAATTTGCGCACTTTTCCTCTGCCATCTGAGGTTTTCCTAGGTTTCACTATATACCACAGAACAAAGTATGTATTTGCTGCTAGGAACCAAAGCAAAATCAGCACTGGGGAGAAAGTACAGTTGAGTTCCCTATTTTACAGGGAAAAGTTGCAAATAGCTGTGTCTTCCCGAGTATTGTGAAATCCCCAGAAGAAAAGGTCTTTGTTACAAGAGCACCTAGTACACTTGAAAAACTCACTACTCCTTTTGGAACAGCCTCTACTTTCAACCGTACCTGCTTTTTTTTTCTCTAGCTGGTAGACAGGGAAACTTATTTAACAAAGTTGGGGTTTCATCCAGTGACTCCTTGTATCAGTGGGGATCTTTCTACTGACTTCAATGGGAGCTGTGTGCAGCTCCTCAATTGCTATCATTTTCAAACTAGTGAAGACACTTGAGCATCTGGTGCTGTTCTAGCGAGCTTCTTACACAGCCTTGGTGAGAATTTTGAAGTTGACATAGAAAGAATTTTCCAGGGCTCACAAGCTCTTTGTATCTTCTTTTCTTTTTAGAAACACTCCTGACACACTTGTGATACTGTTTGAATATGAAAAAATAGAAGAGAAAGCTAAACTGAGCATTGTAAAACATTCTGGGCAAGCGTTTGCTTGAGTTTAAAAATGGACTTGCTTCTCTGTGCTTATACAGTTTTTTATCACTTTGGAAGAACTGAGATATGTGATTGCTCTTGGAATGTGGAGTTCAACTAGACTCTGCAGGCGATACGTGTCTGGGTTGTGAAGAAATAGCCATGCTGGAGGCAATACTGGCACAGGCCTCCTGGGGCTGCTTCTTCCTGAGTTTGGGCAGGCGCTTTCTCTGTCTCCCACTGTAATCACTGATTTCTTTCATGTGGGGCTGAAGAACACCAATGACAATCTTATTGTGTAGCCAAATGATGTCTTAAGTAAGGTCGGCGTGCCCAGGGAAAACATATGCATCTAACACAAGACTAATCCTATTCATCTGTACTTTCCCTTTGGAAACAGATCTCCCATTTTTTTGCAATCCTATGAGACAAACCTTGTTATTTTTTTCCTATGATGGCGATGATGATCTAGAAACAGGAAAAACACCGTGTGATCTATGTGATCAGTAACAGTGAAGGGGCACAACCAGAATTTGCACATCCAGTGTCAAATATTCACACTAAACTTCCTGTGCTCTCACTATACGGTAAAAACCTGCTCAAATTCTGTAGAATGAGAATCACATTTAGGAAAAAGCAGTCTGCTCACGTATGTGCCATTAGTAGAAAGACTGGCAAATAAATTATCTACTGTGAATTACACACTAATACAAGTGCCTGTGTGATGTGTGCCTGTGTGAATTCATTTACACATGTTGAGGTATATGTATGCCTGGGAAATAAATTATCTACTGTGAATTACACACTAATACAAGTGCCTGTGTGATGTGTGCCTGTGTGAATTCATTTACACATGTTGAGGTATATGTATGCATATGAACATAAGTGTATCTCCTCTCTCTTTGCCTCTCTTTCATACATTGGTGCAGTAAGGGTAACAACTGCCATGTTGCTTTTCAAACACCACGAGTCCCATCTTCCATACAGGCCTGGGTATACTTGCTTTTTTCCTCTCTTTTTAATCATTTCAATAAAGAGGCTCTCTCCTTGGTACCCACTTCCAAAACTCCCACTCACTCACTTCAGAACAAACCCAGCCTTGCTTGTACATGCGCGCGTGTTGAACAAGCCCTCATAAAATGCCTATCACATCATTATTTTGTTTAAACATTTTTATTTCTCCAGAGAATTTAAAATACACAAACATGTGATTCCATGAGGAAATGATCCAAAAGAGATTATAAATACAGCTATAAATGTCAAAGTTCTCAAAACATTTCACTGGCTCTATCTTCAGAAGAGACTGTTTACAGAGAAAACCCACGTCAGTGTGTTTTATTATTGTTATTGTGTGTTAAATGTTACAAATGCAATCTGCTTGCCTTACATGTAAACCATAGTCTCCAAATATCTCTAAGAATCACCTCTAATAGTTGTACTCAGAGACAGGAATATAATTTAGTAGGATATTAAGCAATCTCTCCACAGCAGAAAAGGTTTTTGGGTTTCATACAACTCTTATCAGGCACCTATCCTTAATCTCCCCAGAAATGAGTATTTTGCAGTGGATCATCACCCTGGGCTCCACGGTCACAAGAGGAGTTCGAACACAGAAAGCTCAAAATGCAGACTTTTCAAAACTTGAGTTCTTGCAGACTTGGGATCAGGCCATTTTTATTTATTAAGAAGAACAATCAAAGGTTTTTATTTTTACCTATGTAATTTCAAATTTCTTTCTGCATCTGTCTTCAAAGTGATGCCTAAGAGACCCCTACTACAAAAAGCTCACACTTCTTTCCTTCTCTGTTGGAAGACACTACCTCCAGAAATGACTGAGTCTGAGTTAGAAGAATGAAGCAAGCAAGCACCAAAACTCTTGTAAAATACAATATGTCTAAATTTGACAGTGTAAGTTTAAAATCCACAGTGTGTAATGAATTCTAATACAGAGGACTGGAGTAGCACATATCTGAAATTTGTCACGGATATTTAACTTGTTAGGAAAAATGTTAAGACTGGAAGATCTTTTTCTTTGGTCTACTTCAATGTTGATCACAGCTGTTTGCTGCAATTATGGAAAACAAAGTAATATTTAAATTTCAAAATTTCTTTTTAAAGGCTGCATAGGAATTTTGGACATAATTTCCCTGTAGTCACAGGAACCTATGGGAGACATTTTGTCTGGAGGGTGGTCACAGAACATCCATTTTATGTTTCACAAGCTGCAAAGTCTTTCCCTATATCCTCTATGCTTATCTAAAGGCAACATCCACAAAACTGGAATGTGCCACAGGGGGACAGCAGTAGAGGACAGGGACATCACCAGTGCAGTAGCCAGTAGTGAGTGCATTTGTTAAAGGAAAATACCTCTAGAAGAAGCTATATCTTACTACCAGAGAAAGCAAAATCCCTCCCAGTTCTCTAACAATCTTACATAGAGGAAAAAAAAAAAAATCCTTCCTGACTGCAGATCAAATTCAAATTCCAAATTATGTAAATAGTAAATTATGTAAATACAGGCTTCTGTGTCCCTTGTCTTCTTAATGTTATTGTCCTTCACCTTTTTTTACAACAAGAAACAGAAAAGGTTTGAAGCACACAAGATTTCAAGATGCTGCATTTCAGTATTGTCTGGAATGACAGTTGTGCTCCTAGACCCTTGAATTTCAACAGTAGCTACAGGGTAAAGTTTTGCTCTTAAGCATTCATCCTGACTGTGCTCTAAACTGTCAGGAGCTCGGAGGAGAATAAACAGAACATGGGAACAATCTGACCACGGTCCCCCTGGATCTGGGGCCCTACAGAATTAGTGCACAAAAGGGAGAAAATCTGACAGCTCAGTGGGGCCAGATCATTTGCCCTATGTTTTTAGTGGTGAAATTTATTTATTGGCTATGGCTCACTGGCCCAATAGTCCAGGATTAGAGGTTTATCTCCTGAAAGTGGAATGTTTAATTCTAGTTTTGATTTTACCCCAAAACAAAGTCTCTGTAATTCTGTTTTTATGATTTATTGGCTGCAGTTTTCCCGAGATGAAAGTAGGAGTTCAGCAATCTGTTCTTGGAAATCCAGCATTTTGCAAGGATTCTCTGTCAGCAAACATGTGATAAGCAAAGACATTTTCTTGAGTTTCAGGCCAGTGGCTTATTCACAAGATATTTTCCTCTTTGAAAACAGGTCTTCACTCTCAGTGTGTTGCTCTATTGATCAATCTGTTTTGAGAGAGAGCGAGAGCTCAGAAAAAGGAAGTTTCTTTTTTACCACATTAAATCCATTGAATTTGCCAGAGCCAGACATGATTATTCTCCAAATGGAAAGGGTTTTACCCTAAGTATCTTGTAAGCTTTTCTGGATGCTCCTGCAACACACAGGGAAAGGAATCAGCTAAGCTACCAGAGACTAACAACTTTGCAGAACAACTCCCCGTGGTAGAGGGAATGAACACATTGCCTCCTGACATGAGTCTTTACCCACATCAGTGAATTTTTTGTGTCTGTACTGGGAAGGGAAGTAAGGAAGATGATTGGGTTTTGCCACCAAGCCTGAAGCAAAAGGAGTATGTGAAATAACACAGCCTTCAGAGAGATCCCCGTGCTATTGCAGCCTATGCTGTCTGCGTACATGGGCATGTTTATTCCCACAGCACTCAGAGTAAGTGCTTACTCTTCAGTGGGGCAGGAAAAGGCCTGGAAAATTTTGTCTTTATCTATTTTTCCCAAGAAGATGATGCTGTAAATGATTTTCAAGTCTTTGAGGCCATCCATGCAAAATTGATCCACATAGGGAAATTTCCTATGTGAATATGGTATACGGCAATGGTGAAAGAACATTTTCAGCTCTGATCTGTCCTCAGCTTCTTCTAGACTTCTGCAAAAGCTCATCTTTTTGTGTCTTACTTGTCCGCACAGAATTAAAGTCACATTAATTTTTCATCCTGCTTGTGTCCATTGGCCTCTCTGGGCCAAGGACTGAGAACTTTCAATAAATATTTTCATTGTTCTAGTTTAAAGAATTACTTGATAACTAGCCTGTGACTGAAAACAGAAGAGCTTTGGTCTGCGGCCTCTAGCAGAGGTGCTTAACATTGAAATTCTGGTAAAAAACCCTACTCATAGTGATATTGCAAACTAAATCATTTAGTTTCCCACCTTAGTGTCCAGTATTAGCAAAAATCTTGCTAGTAATAGAGAAAAAATAGAAGATTTTGATGCTTCCAGAAGCCAGAGGCACATTATCAAAACCTACTTGATCTTCAAATTAGTAATAGAAATTTATCAAGAACAGGATGCTTTTATGAGGCTGGCAGGAGATCTTTTTGCCCTCTGGGCTGGAAACACTAAACCAGTCATACCACTTTCTACACTGGACAGCAACAGAAAGTCCAGAGACTTTCTGGGAGAAAGAATGGGGGAGGAGGGGGGGGTAAAAGCCCATGCTTTTAATCCTTCTTCTCCACTGCCATTTGCAACCCCTGGATTTTCTACATTTAAAATTTTGTGTCCCATTTTCCCATACTACATTTTATTAACCGAAGATTTTCAGAAATGTTTTTCTTCTCCAGATTCCCAAGATGGAAGAAGTAGGAGAGAATTAAATGCACTTGAGTATGTTTTTTTGCTTCAGCTTGCAATCCTGAACAGATTATTCCATTTGCTGTACTTCAACTTTCACTCTTGTGAAAATCGGAAAGAAGAGCTATTTACTGCAATTATTTCCCTACCCTCCATTCATGTCTAAAACAGTGACAAAAACATAATGGATCACTTTGTTCATTGAATAAACAACCCACAAATGCAACTTTATAAGGTACATTCCCAGGAAACAGATCTATAAACCTGGTAAATGCACCAAGACCCCATCAGGGATGTTTGAACTAAATCTTAATTTGTCATTCATGAACACTTCACATGCCCCTCTAAATGAGTTATGTACTGCATCATCGACAGGAAATATAACAGACTGCACGTTGGAGATACCAAAAAGGGCTTGTGGGAGTGTTTTATTGAGCATTGCACAGGTGTTAACAATAGAGTGGGTAACACAGATCAAAGGATTGTGCAGAAGCCACTTGATAAGTTATAAACTGTTCTTCATCTACCTTGTCTGATAATAACCTGCATGTCCACTCCGGCTCCTCTCTTCACCCTGTGAGTGCTAGCTCAACAGAATAGAGGTGAACAGCAACGCTATCACTGCTAACTTGATTCCGCAGCTTCAATCCCAGATGTTTTTTTATGACAACTTAGAGCAAGTTTGAGGCTGATCTAAATTGTGATGATGACAAGTCTGGCAAAAAACCCTGATCTTGCTCTAAAACAAACTCAATTTCCCACTCTTATCAGGCCTTCTGCATGGTGGGGATGGCACAGTGCCAGTGGGAGACAGCCCATCTCAGCATCATGGTGCGACTGTGTACTTGGGTATCTGAAGGAGCTCCTCAGCAGTGCAAACCAGCTTGGGCAGAGGGGTAAGGAGGGAGTTGCTCAGTTTAGGAGGATTGCTCCCAGGCCTCCAAAGAACATCCTGTAGAAACACGAACAGTAGTCAGTTAGTTTTCAGATATGGACTTTTCTTTGTAACAGGCACTGATTTATAGGAGGAGGGAGAGTTGAGGTCACTAGGTGATTGACATGACGCAGTGGTACCCTAATAGCTGTACATCCATCTTCTCAATCTTCTCTTCCTCCTTTTCCATCCACACTGGAGCTGTATTATCTGTCCTGATTATCAAATGAGGGTGTGAAAGAACAAATGACTGTAGTCACAGAGTCTAGCTTGGTAAGTTTTGTTAGAACTCTAATTTAATCTGCTCTGTTTTTGTTTCAGTTTGCAGGCTTTCTCCCCAGTTTTCTGTACGCTTGAGAGCTTTGCTTCAGATCAGTAGTCATGGTGGCAAGTGCTGGGCAGTGGGCTGAAACAATTTTATCTTGATGTGATAAAATAAAAGTGCATTACAAATGGCAGTGACAAGGTTTTAGTATTGGCAGTCTCGCTGAAAAAGGGATGTGAAAAATGTCTGCCCACTGGGCCCAGAAGTTGTTACTGTACTGACTGTGCTACAGAGGCACTTGTGTTTTTTGAGACCAAAGAAACAGATGGAGACAGAAACACTGATTTCCATGTATACATTCTGTTAACATCTTCTCTTCTCAGCTTAAAGTTCGCTTCACGTCCTTGAGCCTTCCAAATAGCACAGTAATGAATATGGAAGAAAAGTGCATGTTTTTGACTCAGCATCAATAGAGTACAACTCAGTACTCTGTGAAAAAGAAAAGTACAGTGAAAAAACCCTCCTCCTAAAAGTTATTATTTTTGTCTGAAGAACAGTCTCACATAGCCACAAGGCACACTGTCCAGTGTGATAGCCATTGCGCTGACAAACATTAGGGGCAATTCTTACTCTGAAGACCTTGCAGAAAACTTGGAACTGTTTTTCTTGTTTTATAAACGAGCAAGAGAGGCAAACAATGATTGAGGCACTGCATCCTGTTCCAGTGTCCAAACCACAAGAATCATCCTCTTTTTTACAGCTCCCCCATGTAGGAAGTATTGGCTGGTTGCTGACTCCCAGTATCTGAGCTTGAAAGAGAGGGGCTTCATTTGGAGAAGCCCAACCTACTAACAGACAGGGCGAAAAAAAAGAAAATGTTGCATCCAGGCACTTGCATTTTGAAGTTTTGAAACCAGATTTTTTTTTTTTTCCAGTCTATTAATTTGTTCTTCCAATCAGTCAGTCCCACAAAGACATAGCTCCCCAGGCACACACCCTGCTAGCAAACCTGCATCTGCAGAAGGTCCCTCCTTACGCTATATGCAAATTCTTCTGGAAGCTGGGAATCATTTGACTTATGAGGTTCCCGTCTTCTATACCCAAGTCATTCATCTAATTTACATGTATTCAGCTGCTTGTTTGTTTGCTTAGCATGCTAAGTATCAGTTTTTAGAGAGATTCACCATCTATATATGCTCTTTACAGGATGTGCTCATGTGTTACACAAAGGCTGTTTCTCTGTTTACCTCTTGCTGACTCCCTGGGGAGGACTGTGATGAGGTCTCCTATGCACCATGTGAAGACTTAATTCCATGCTGTATAGTATGTATGATATAGCTTGCTTCTTTATCCACCCTTGCTGTTGGGCCGACCTCTTTGTTCTATGGGCTTCTCTCCTTTTCTTGGCAAATGAGATACTGACATTGTTTTGTATTCTTTATGTTCACCAAAATAAACAAATTATGAGCAGTACGCACCACAGCAGGGTGAGTGGGTCAGAGAATTGTCTTACTGTTAGGAATCATTGAAAGAACGGCTTCATAAATCCTTCCAGGGAAAACTGGTCTCCAGCCCGAGCTATGGCACAACCTTTGGTGCCGTGTAACTTTAAAACTCAAGTTCAGTCAAACAGAAAGTTGCTCTTAAAAAAACCAACCTACCATCTAGAGTGAAATTCAAGACAGACTATTTCCTCTTTTTTGTCATAAAGAATATTTTTCAAATTTTCAAACATGGTGCTTGAAGAACATATATTTGTACTTGGGCACCTTGAAAAAAGTGGCTAGATTTTCACAGATGCTGACTCAACTTCCCACTGATGATAACGGGGTTTGGATCAGGCCCTCTGTTTGTACATGCCTTGTAGGTAAACAGAAACTTTAACATCTCTTGCTTGTAATCCTCTTGTACATGCAGAGAACAAAATTCACCATGTGAAGTAAGGAAGGAATAAAATAAACATACAGGTCATGCTTGCCAACAAAAGCAAACAGCAGGCCCTCCAAGGCAGCCTAGAAAACCTGCCTGTGAACAGTTCTGGAGTCTCAGTACTGTTTTAACATAACAAACCCCTTCTGGGACTACCATGGTAATTGCTGCAAGAAAAATAATTTTCATCTGGTAGCTAACTATGCTGTATTTCAAGCCAGTGCCTAGATTATCCTTAAATACCTTTGACCCCAGGGAAATTTAAATTTAACCTTTTGTCTCATTGCATTTACTAGTTCCAAATTACCATTACCATTATTTTCAGTTCTATGTTTGATAGACTATGTGACCTAGTGCAGATAACATATAATTGAGACTGGTCAAAAGTAAACGATTGTTTCATGAGCTATTCTGGGAACTGATCAATGTGTTAATGTCATGTCTTGCAAAGTTGATTGATCAAGTGAAAAAGAAAGAACAACAACAAGAGAAGTTTTCATCCATCTGCTTTTATAGGGCACCATTTCAACCAGTACCCCAAACTCCTCCCTATTTACAGCTGCGGATAACTCCTGGCTGACAAGACAGGGGCTTTCTTCTGAAGAAAAGTCGCTCCACATATTGGGACTGTAACACGTTCAAGATGAAAAAGACATTATCCACTCACACCCCCTTGAGATCCAGAGGGCAGAAATGAATGGTTCATATGCTCTCTCTCTAGCTACTGAATAGCATCTCTGTAAGAATGTTGTCCGCAGGGTAAATGTTATTTTTCACAATGCTTTTTGGAAAGCTGTAGTATAACCACCAGAGTAAGTTCAATAACACTCATATTGAGGACAGTGAGAACTGGGAGAAGAAGATCTACAGCTTACGAAAGCCTGTAGAAAAAGCTAAGAGTTGTGTAAAAAAATGCTAGAATTAGTAAAAATCTCTGTTTGCCCTTCAGCTGTCCTCTCTTTTTTCTATTAAAGCTTTGGGGGGAAAAATGACAACAGTTCATCTATTTTATTAACATCTTTTCTTCCCAGAAGAATTAGATGGGTGCAGACAGCAAGGATGGAGAGGATTATTTTAGGCTAGTACCTAGGGTATTAATTATATACCTAGGGTATAATTAGGGTATAGCTAAGAATCCTGGGATAATTATAGGAAATGGAAAACTGAGGCTGAATATTTGAAAAAAAAAATTCTTTCTGTCTGTACTGAGCTGTAGAAGAAGTTGCCCCAGAGAAACGTTCATTGTTTTGCATATGTAAAAAAAAAAAGTGATGAACTATAAATTGGGAAATATATCTTATAAATGTCTTTGCTTTCAAAACATGCTTCTCATTTGAACTTCCAGATGATCCACATCTGTTGATGTCCTCTGGTTTTCACTTGTGCCTTGTTTATATCAGAAATAAGAGATCATGAGATTGAGGTTAAAGAGCTGTTCATGTGCTTGAAATTCTGAATCATTTGCTTTTCCATGCATCCCTTCTGCTATTGTTACTGTTTCAATGACAATCACTCGGCTCTTTTCCCCACGTAGTCTCTAACCTGTTGCTCTGCTGGGAACTACATCATAAGGAGCAACCTTTCCACGGAAGGAAGATGGACAGGATGCAGGAACAAATCCCTCCTAACTTTAAGCTTTGGGATTATCTGAAAATGATAAGAAAAATTCAAAATGAGGAACGGGAGGAGGAAAGGAATGAGTCCCCCTACTACTCGCATAAGAAGGCCGGCCAGAATGAAGCCACCACTCATTTGGCTCTGAAGGAGGTTGTATTCTGGCATGCCATCTACCATCTTGCTCAGCCAGCAGCACAGACATAAGCAGAAACTCTTCCAACTGCATTAGCTATAGGGAGGGAGGACTTCCAGGAGCAATACCGTGGTAGCTTGGGTAGGTGCTTCAATGTCTCCTTTTGCTGAACACCAACTCCAGGGCCCAGCCCACCAGTAAACTTTGCAATGCACTGATCTGTCTGAACACCTCTGAGGGCTTCCCACAGAATCTGCAATCAACCCTTAAAGGTGTTTGGGGGTTTGCAGGCTCCAATCTGCCCCAGAATGTGAACAAGGGTATCCAGGTGAGGCACAGGCAAAAAAAAAAAAAAAAAAAATATTTGAAATGTGCTTTTAATGACCATGGGGCTTTGGTCTGTGCCACTAGTATTGACCAAGACTGGATTACTTGTGTACTTTTTCCTCTGGCAGTACCTGGTACTGCACACCACTTGCTTAACCTGATCTTCTTGAGGGCAGAGAAAAGGAAAGATTGAAAATTACAGCTAGTATTTCGAACTGCAGGAGAGTGTCCCTGTTTTTCTCTTGTTCTTTGCAGGAAGCTAATTGCTGTCATCTTTCTAGGAGAGAGTGCCCTTACAATTGAATCTCAGGAGTTTTATAACATGTCTTAAAAATGGTTTGTTTATTATTTTGGGTTTTTCCTGTTGTTTCTCCCCTCTCTCCACTGATTTGCTTCAGAGAAGCTAAGTGTACTGTACATAAACCGCTACAGCAAAAACTACTTTCTGTTTTTCCTCCAGATTTTTACATACCTTTTTAATGACTTTCAATCAGAGGCAATCTGTAGTAATAAAGCAATGGATGTTTATTATTATTGCTATTACATTATTATTATTATACTGTACACTATTGTTATTGAATTGTAAACTTGAACTCTGTGGTGCATTTTTACAATTTTCTGTGATTTGCAAGTGTTTTGGGGGATCATTTACATAAGGCACAGAACTGATGGAGTTTTCATGCATCCTACAGTGAATTTCACTTTGTAGATTTGTTTTAAAAGAGTAATGTCACTCATTTTTGATTACCTTAGTAATTTGCTCTGCCTCTAGTTGGTCACAATTTTAATTTAAGGAAAGGATTCAATGTCTCAGAGACACTGACGGATCCTGCCAGTGAATCCCACTGCCTGTGGGAAGTGCTGATTGATATTCAGAGCTTTAACACTTCCCATTTTGCTGAAGGAGGAGCTTCATCACAGACATTCTAGCTCTTCGGGCCCTATTTTTCACTTTTTTATATCCCAACCACGTGTCTCGTGCCGTGCCACAGCTACAGTACTGAATTCCTCATCAGAGAGCTCTCTGAAAGCAAGATAATATTCCCACAGTCTCAGCAGTTACAGTGTCCTCTGGGAGGTAAAATATCAGTTGTGGGAATTGACGGGACTTGCCTTCTCCTTGTTTTCCTCTTTTTTCGTTGGTGCAACAACAACAACAAAAACTTTTCTTGAAGAGAGGGCATTTATTTAAGCTTGTACATCTTGCCATGCCCTAAGACAAATACAAGTTAGTGACCAGACAGATTTTAAATCTCTATGGGTTACTGCACAGAGGGCAGCAGTTGTCCCTGCTGCGATCATGGGTCGGTAATGGTTTTGAAGGGATTGCAGGTGCACCCACACATCTGTGGGGTACAGCGAGTCACAAGGCACGTAAGTATGAACTGGAGCTGAGCAAAGGCAAACGTTATGGCTCTAGACGTGAAGCTGATGGTCCTGTTCTTTCAGCTCTAGGTGACAGATAATCCATTTTATAGGCATTTGCTGAACGGGATCAGTCAAGGGGATGTTTCAGTGCCTGGGATGGTTTGACCTGTGATTGTGTCAGCCCTGTGAGGAAGCTTGTCATTCTCAACTGCTCTTTTGCTGCTTTATGCATCAGTTCTTTCTCCCCGTGTCCTTTTTAGCTGGGTGAAGTTTATATGTTTTAACCATATGGTAACCAGCTTAACTTAAAATCTTGCTGCTGAGCTGAGCAGAAAGCTAGTCGTACACCCAGAAAGCAATGCATGGACTCTGCTTTTCCCTCCAGCAGCACACAGAGATGTTAGAAATGTCTCCTTCACGCTCACATTTTCAGCAGCTTGCCCCAGCCCACTGAAAGGCTTAACCTTGTGCTTCCTTCTGAATATGGCTGACACGGGCCACGATGAATGTGGCACTGGAGCCGTGACGGTTTCTGATAATCTCAGGGGTTTTTGTTTTGTTTTTTTCCCTCAAGAAAGAAATTGATTTGTATTTTATCTGCTTTTGGCAAAAGCAAGCAAACAGACAAAACAGCTACTGTGGAAAGGTGGGGCCCGAGGCCTGCAGGAAGGCAGCAGCTTCTGGCGAAGAGCTTCACAAAAAGCCCAGAGGCCCCAGGGGTGGGAGCGCTCTTTCAGCATTTCTTGGAGACTTGAAAAGGGAAGGACAATGGATTTAATCTCCAGGCAGGTTATTTCTATTAAAGCTCACAAGACAGTAAAGGCAAGGGTGGCTCCGTGAAAAGCTCGGGCAACTTCTCTCCCTCAGAGTCCCCAAGAGGAGATGCCACCACAGCCCTGATGCCACGCGTGTGCAACCCTGAGGAGCGGGGAGGCAAAGGCAGCCCTGAAACCGAGCTCACGTTGGTTAAAGCAGTAAAGTGGAGAATGGCAGTCACCAGGGTGAATGCCTGGCAGAGGACATGCTGACAGCACAGGGCTCCCAGTGTGGCGAAACTTATGGTGGGAGCAACAGGTAGCAAATATGGCGAGCAGCCATAGTGGGGCGAGCAACGCGTTCGTGACCAGTGGTTTCTTGGCTGAGGCAGTGAAGCCTGACACCCAGAGCTGCGGTGGCTGTGGAAATGTTGCACCTCCATGAGGGTCAGTGGGCCAGAGGAGGAAAGCAGTGACTTGTCACCCATGCTGTCACTCATCCTTGCTGAGGGAAGGCTTGGACTGTGGCCAGCGTGCTCTGGAGGCTGGTAGTTAGCCATAGAGCATTATTTATATACTCTTATTTTCTTTCTATTTTTCATTCCCCTCTCCCTTTTGCAATGATGTTCTGCTGTTTAAGTCCATGTTCTTAACTCATTGCGTGTGAGGGGGAAAAAAGAGCTCTCCATGTGCACCCGAGCCACGAGTTGTCTTAGATTTCTGGGTTTGGAGTTTATGCCAGGGTTTAAACATTTCAGGAAGAATTCCCTAGAGGCCCCTCTCGGCTGCCAAAAAGCATCCTGGCAGATGGGTTGCAACTCCGTGACTCGATGCAAGTGAGTGGGAGGACATGCCTGCTCAGCATGTCAGGGCCCTGATGCCTCCCTGCACTCGGGCTGCTCTTCAGCAGCAGCCATGCTGCTGGGTCCACCCTGCCTGGCAAGGGGAACGCTCCCAAAGAAACTGTCCTTGCATGCAGCTATTGATCTCACCAACTGCTGCTGTAAACGATCACTTGCGGTGTGGTCTGTAATCAGGATGAAGCTGAGATTTATTGAAGTTCCCCTCCTCAAGGGCTGGGGGTATTTATCTGAATTCAGTGGGTCCTCATTTGCCTGGCGACAGGACTGTGCAGATCCTCAATCACCGCCTTTTTATTTTCGCAGCAGCAGACTCTTTTCTTCTTGAAGACTAGAAGGGCAAAGCCCTCTGAAACAAAAACCCTTGTCAGAGGTTAAAAAAGCCCAAAACACTAATTAAAATAAATAACTAGGGACATAGTGAGAATGTTTGCCCACAGGGCAGGTTCTTGCAGGCTGTATTTTTCAACATTCCAGAAAATAACCACTGAAAATTTACTTTTTTTTTTTTTTTTTTTGCAAGCACCTACTTGCAAAATCCTTTCAGTAGCATGGTAGCTTCTCTTCAACATTTAGCACGTTGCTGTTTGCAAAAAGGCAGTGAATATTTTCTTAGCACATTCTAAATTATTTGAAGCTTTTTGCTAAAATAACAAATTAGTGCTCACCTTAGCCAAACCCACAAATATTTGTACAATTAAACAGCAAGCTTTGTAGTCAGAGTAGGAAAAGCATTCTCTTGTATTTTGTGGCGCCAAGCAGATTTTTTTTGTCCCACTAGATTAAGTTAGTTTAACCAATCAGATAAAAAGAGAAACACTGAATGTATGAAACAATAAATTAAAGACTTCTTTTTTGGGAATGCTTAATTTATTAGCTTTGATATTTGGAAAGACTGAAATGCTGTGGAGGTGGGATGGAGATAAGGTCTTATCAGGCAATTATACCTATGGGTTTTAGAGGATTAGAGAAGGTAACTGTAGCATGCAGGTGGGTCAAACCCAAGTGAATAGAAAGCAAGCAAGGTGGCATGCTACCTTCAAGTATGCCTCTCAGAAATGTCTTTTTTTTTTAGGCTTTATGTAAGTTATTCTTATGCAAGTGGCCTGCATTCAGTCTTCCTTGGTTTTGCCTCCTGTCCATTGTAAGCAGCTGGGAAGAAGGTAGAGGTGAGAATAAAACAGATTAAAATGGGAAAGGAAAGATGTGAACTATTTCCTTGACCCAGCACAGACCTGAGAAGAGATCTGAAGGTGAGGGCACTGTGCCAGCAGGCAGATTTCAGGAGAGGATTGACATGCTAAGTGCCTGGTAGGGAGAAGGAAGCCGGGAGCCTCTGCTGTAGGCACAGGGCAACGATCCTGCTTCCCCTGGCCTGCAGGACACCCCTTTGGCAAAGACCCTACTTGCTGGAGCAGGACAGCAGTGGGATTTAGGCTGTGTGCCAGTGCTCATTTAATTATTTCCTGTGGTGACGCAGAGGTGGAATAGGGGGTCACTGACCATCAGAACTGAATGCGCTATTTTATTTATGATACATCATCTCTTTATTGATAGATATAACTCGCTCACTCTGTAATTCACTAAGGACAAGTGAAGGCCAAATATTTCAAAAGTAATTTTAAAGTGATGCATGTAGCTGACAAAACGGGTGTAACCCCCTCCCCTCAACCCCCCCCACCCAAAAGAAACACTGCTATTTTGTGGAAAGTGTTGACATGCTAGAAACTATTCCATTGCTTTAATATAGAATTTCAGCCTTTCTGTTTCCAGGGATATTTTCATAAAGACATGGTCTTTATTGCTTGAGAGATCATCTGCTCCTGCTGCTTATTCATCACTTGCAGCCATATAACACACAGTCCTCTGTGACATCATAATCATCTCCAGAGCAACTAATTATGATGCCACAATCACAGGAGTGACTTCAAGTGAGGAATAAGCAGCAGGAGCAAATGAACTTGCTAAGTAACAAATAGTCTGTTTTCAGGCAAATGTCCCTAGTAATAAAATAGGAGGAGGGGGGAAACCTACAGAAAACATGACACATGGCCAGAAATGTTCGTAAATAGAACATTTAACAAAGTTTTTCACAAACGCCTCTTTGATGTCACATGCTGTAACTAGCTTCTCTGGGCCAAATCCTGAAAAACTGGAATAACTCCAAGGATTTGAGTCACTTGTATTGGCAAAGAAACGAAATGCACCAGATTACTTTGCATTTGCCCCAGTGCAACCAAACCTACTATGGAAATAGAATTAAAGCAACATCAGAAGGGCTTTTGCGTTCAGATAGGCAAAAGACAAGAAAATTGATTGGAATTGATAATTCTCTAACAACAATGACTTTAAACTGAATTAGTTAGAATTTGGCTTTGTAGAGTCAATGGTTATGCATACGTAAGCATGAAAGAGAAACCATCGTTTCACCTGTGTTGCAAGGTTACCATAATCTTGAAAAGATTGCCCTGAATAAGATTAAAATGGTAATCGTGACTTTGGCAAGAAAATACCATGATGAACCTCAGGTTTCTTGTGGATCCACTTGGTTTCAAATAAAGTGCAAAAATGAAAAAGATTTTTTGGAAACTGAAGACTGAGTGAAGAAGTAGTGCAGTTTTTGGTGTTTTTTTTTTTTTTTTTTTTTTAATTTACGGAAAGTATACTCTATATTGAACAACAACAGATGTCCTAGGAGTGAATGCAGGGCCGTAATTCACTCTCAAGGCTCTGCTGCTGTTCATAAACTGCTCAGGCGCTGTCTGACATCGGCAGAGTCCCGCAAGTGAATTACAGTCCCCTACCCACACTGGGGCCATACATTATTGGATGCAACGGGCAGCCAAGGCACAGTTGGCTCATGTCACCAAGTGGTTTGTAGGCAAACTGGTAGTAAACGAAAAATTTTTATTAATCAGAGGTATTTTTTCTAAACTCCTTTGTTACTTACAGGATATGTTCAGAAGCAAGTGTTGGTATTGCAGAATTGTCTGCATTAGTTTTGGGATTTGCTGCTAGAGTAGAAGCAAGGAGCTTTGAGGAGCATGTTAAACCTCCAGGAGAACATGATGTCTGATTTTCATTCATTTCTGCCTGCGTGGCACCATGAGAGTAGGAAAGGACATTAGTGCCCACAAAATGGTCTGGGGAACAGGTGTTACAGCCGATGGCAGGTTAAAATAGACCTGGAGGCTCCAAGAAATAGCCATTTCCCAACTACTAGAGAATAGCCCAGATGGTAGATATTCTGATATCAGTGAATCTTTAATACTATCTCATAAAGATTTAAAATGCAGTTCAATTTCAGCACAGTTATAAACTCACATCTTACAGTCGTACCAAAAGCTCCCTTAATACAATATGGCTGCTTGCACTAAAAGCAACTTAAGCTAAGGATCACTAGTAAATCATTTGTTTTATGCTCAATTTCTCTGAAAAAGTATCTCCCAGATGTAGTAACTTTGTTCTCAGCATTTTTCTTCTGGGATTTAAGCAACCCGCAATCCCTTCTCATCTTACTAGGTACCTAAAATGCTACATATCGCAAGAAAATTTGGCCAGAATTCTTCACTTGAAAGGAATATTCGGTTTATTTTAGAATCCTTAATAACTACAGAAAACCTCCCCCATCCCCCAAAAAAGTCTTTACTACCACTCCTGTCCCCAAGTCCCATTGCCACATCTCCCATAATTACCAACCCCCAGAGGCTGATTTTTGAAGCCATCTATCTGGAACAGGCACAGCTGAAAGGAGTGGGAGGAGAGCAGTGACTCAGCACTACAGACTACAGTGCAATTTGCTTTCTTTTTATTTCCACTTCACCATTAAGAATTTAGCCAGAAAGGTTAAAATGAGGAACATGGCAAGAGTCAGGGCAGAATCCAGAACTGTAAAGAAAATGAATGGGTTTTTTGTTTACTTATTTTGCTGAGCGTTTTCTTTCACAAAGCATTGGGGAAGGATTGGACTATAAAAGCCTACCTTTTAGGTGAACCTATTAATATGGGCCAGGTAGTTGCTAGGAATAAATTAGGGAAATCCTGTGATAGCTTTTATCAACGTGTTGAAGAGTTATAGTTTAACTACTTCTTTGTTTTCAACACAAAGGAGCTGGTGTTAGGCATCGAATTTGGAAGAGGAAAGAAATAGTATGCTAATGTAATTCATGGTCAGATGATACAAAGTCAAAAGAAGTTGCAAATCTGAGTGAAGATAGAAAAATTACAATAGGCTATAGAGAGGCTAGAAGCATCGTCAAAAACAGCATAAAGGGATTCAGTGTGGGGAAAAACAGTAGCTCAGATAGAACAATAGAGGCAAGTGATCCAGAACATTGAAATTCAATGGAAAGCAAAAATATGGAAAGCAATTGCTCCATAAAAAAGGAAATGTTGTTACTGGGCAGTAATTAGATATGAGTTTGGATTGCAAATAAATCAGCCAAACCAAAAAAAAAAAAAAAAAAGAAAGAAAAAAAGAAAACAAAAGAAAAAAGAGGACAAGTGCAATATCAGGCTTGTATATGTCAAAGTGCAACATGAGCTGAGACAGTGGTTCTTAAGAAACTGTGTTTGGGTTGACTCTTCCTTTCTGAATGTCACAGTAGCAAAGGAAAAAAAAATCCTAGCAAGTTATTAAGTTCTTTGTGTTTTTCTGTGAGGAACTTCAGATTTGTTTTATCTTTTATCCTCCAATGCCTTACAATCAGTGAGGGACTATTCCAGTCTGAGTTGAAAAATGCTTTTGCCCAAATTGCCTCCAATAGAGGAAAATTCATTGGACTACCCCAAGACCTGACTCTCCCCATCCACGTGCAAGTGCTGAGTGTTCTTCCAGGTACCTCTGTTATTAAATAGCCTCTCTGCTGACATCCCCATACAAACCATTACTGCGGGTTTTTTTCTGTCTTGAAGAAATACACTAGTCTCAAACCAGTCATCTGCATGTTAAGCTGTATTTAGAACAAATCATTTTAAAGCAAAACAACAACAAAAACAACAAAAGAGCCATGCTGATTTTTTTCTAGATTTTTAACAAAATGTTTGATGTTGTAGAGATTTCCAAACAATTAATGTGAAATTGGGGATTGTTGTTCCCATGATTTATTTACCATCTATAGAGAACTCAGCTGTGGTGCTGCTGCTATTGCTACTTTTCCCTCTGCATTTAGAGTTGAAAACTGGTAAGCTCTTTGTTGGGGCACGTTTCCATTGCATTAAAGTGTGCTGGAACTGCAAGGTTCAAGCTATAGCAGCGTGAACCAGTTGTTTTGACAAAGCACATGCAGAAGAGGCTGGCTTGGGGTTGTCTTTATTTCTTTCTCTCCTTAATACATTGTGTAACTTTGGGAAGGCCTGAAGAGTCATGTTTTGAAACGTGATTTTCTTTTCTAGTAAGGAAGGTAGTGCTGTTCCCACATCAGGAACTTGCAGTTAAACAAGCCATCCCCAAAGCTCATTTCCTCTTGTAGGCTTCATGCCCCTCCCTAGAAAACTGCAGTAGTGAACTTGTGACATGCTCCATTTGTGCCTAAAAAATGCAAAGCAAACAAAGCAAGGCAAATACCCACTTTTCTTCGGAGCACTGTGGGCTTCCTGTCAAAAAAGGTGCTTTTCCACAGAAGAAGAAAATATCCAGGTTGCAGCAGATGCAAGGAATAACTTGCAAGGTGCCCTGAATTTTTGTTCTGTACAGCTTAATAGAAAAAGAGTAGTGCCATCAATGATGCATTTAAAGTGAGCTTAAGTAGTGGGGAATATTTCCATGTCCCGTCTTAGCTGAATTGCTGTAATTTTGCTCCACTAAACCCATCTCATTGGCAGAGGGAAGGAGGGAGGCTGGTTGCAGGTCTGTTGCAGACCACACCGACCCTCCACTCTCACCTTCAGCAGATCCCCCTGGGCCACTTCAGGAGGGAAATCTTTGTCCTGGCTTAAGAGGCTTCTTTGGTTACTAGTTGCCTTACAACATGATTCATCTGGAGCTGCAAATGTTGAGCTGTTTTTGCTGGGCTTTATTTTCGAAAAGGCAAATCTCAGAGGGCAGGGGTAGCTGCTAGGCCCCAGCGGAAGGAGGGTATTTTGTTTGTGCTTTCCTTAGCCAGAAAAACATTTTTATTTTTTTTTTTTTTACCACTGCTACTAAGAATCCTATTTCCCCTGCCTCTTGTTTTAATACTGTAGGACTGCTTTTAATGGTGGCAATGTAGCCAGAATTAGATCTAATAACAGGCATCGTATAGAGAATCCTAGATGCAGCACCACATAAATAAACCAGACTGGGTATTCTACAAAATTGTAAAAATGAAATAAGGAAGGTGTGAAGTTAGAGGGTTGATTTATGTGTGGAAAACTAGTGCCAAGAATATTGTTATGGGCCTGGCTCCTAGTGGCAAGATTTGTTAGCAGAAACTGTCTCTAAATATTTATGCTCAGCTAAATAATTGCTAAATAATTCCAGTTCTCAGCTGGAAATTCAGGATCAGGCCTAGTCCGAATGGGTGGCTGAGTTGGATGGTATATTGGTATTTTATACAGCAGTCCTCTTACTCAATGACACTTGTAACTTTCAGGATATAATTAATCTCCTTTTATAAAGTGCTCTTCATGGTCTGTCATTGGAACACTTCTTTTAGAAGTATTTCTTTAAAATAAATGAAGCACTTAAAAGCAATATATTCGGTGTTATTTATTTGGGAATTAGTGAAGAAAGTTGTGCTTTTCTGCTCTGATTGTGTACTCTGCTTTGCATGAACTCTATTTTTGTCAGTTAACAACTTTGTGTGTGAGAGTGAGATTATGCTATTACTGTCATTATTTAGGCTTCTGCAGCTTAGGGACAAGATTTTTTTTAATGTTCTTTTTACCATGTTGGCTAATACTTACTGTGCTCAAGATTAATGGTGGGCTCCCTGTAAGGAGTTTTTTATGGAGAGACTCTAGAAGAAATTACCTCTTATGAACATACAGGGAAGAGAGAGCCTCATCACTCAATGCAGCTGGGAGACAGACATCTACAGTACAATATTCTTGTATTTTCCTCATCTCAGAGCAGTGTTACAGTGATGTGGCAAAGGGGACTATTTTGAGTTTATGATCATGAAACAAAGAAACATTTTAAAGGGACCTTGTCAAGATTGGGACTTCTGATATTGGTACAGGCCCCCCCAGTGGACTGGCTTTTGGTTACCTCTGTCTTCTCCCCCAGACCATCCCCTCCTCCCCACAAGACCCCTTCTATAAACCTGTTGAAATAACCCACTGTCAGGATTTATAAAAAAAACCCTGATGGTGGCAAAAGGGAGAAGAATTGCTTCTGGGCAGTTAGCACAGGACGGCCAGGGCCTGGGAAGGAGCAGCGGGCATCACCAGCTATTTCTACACATGTGTTGTGGGATCTGAGGGCTAGAGGTACCAAATGGTGTGCTCTTGACATCAATGAGTTAATGGCTTAGCATTTTCAAAACCTGAGCCCTTATCCTCAGAGGTGAAGTGGCGTTGATCTCTCTTGAAAATCAAATGCTAGGAAGAAGATAGGTTTTTCCCAAATAGAGACTAGGGGATTTGTTCAGGCTTTCACATGCTTTGATCTCTAACTCAGTGACACCACCAGACTTTTGGACAAACCTGCCATGGGTTGCCACAGTAGAACCAAAATCTTTCCTCCTCTTCCCTTCTCTCAGATCTCTTTTCTGAAGTGCTAGACTGCCAGAAGCACTCCCTCTCCAAAGGAGGGAAAGACAGTTCTGCAACATTAACAAATGACTGGTCAAAAAATGCACCTTAAAAAGACTCTTAATCTTCTGGACTCTAAGACTTTATTGCCTTTATGGAAGATAAGATATCTTGTATCACTTACATGTACAAAGCAGCACCTATCTTCTGAACCAGATATATTTTGAATATTTATGCAGAAACAGCTCCTTTATGCATTTTCAAATGTTCCTGATCTAGTTTAATCAATTAAAACAACATTAAATGCATTTGAATATCTCGGCTCTTTCTCTTATCAATATAATTCTCAAATGTTTTCTTTTCAGAGCCCAAGGTGATGAAAAATAGATTCATTTACTCTATTACTTCTTATAATTGTGGCTCCAAGACTTTTTTTCCCTAATTTTGAAGCCACAAGAAGACTTTATGTGGCTCTAAAACTGCTGTTGGTTTTCATACCACAATACTCAAGGGCATATCTCTCCTTCAGGCTGCTATTGTTTGCAATCTGGAGATAAAGGCACACTTGATAAAACTCTTAATGATGTTAATATTAATACTTTGGTGGAATACTTTATCCTCTAGTAATAGCTTTAAAGAGTTTGTTGAGATTTTGTCATCTCATACATTTTAATAGAAAATTAGGTTTGTGATTAACACGAGAAATATATCTACCTGTTACTTTATTTTACTTACAGTGTCATATAACGGCTACCAGTGGAATAATGTATACCTTACACCATATGTAGCTCAGCACTCATGGTGAATACTTGATGCTTCAGACAGAAAGCGAGTTATGAGCATTAGCATAGGCCACGCTGTTCAGTGTCAGTCCCTTGGGAAGCTCTGCACGGAGGTAGCCTGCTCTGAGAGCAGGGTGTGAAGCACTTTCATCTGAGGGACGGAAAGCTCCCAATCTCATAGGTAACCCAGGAGCTCCGATACTCCTTTTGCAGGGAGAAGGTCATTTTCTGATCTGTAAGCCAGCAGCTCTGTGTAGGCTCTGGAGCTAAGCCAGGAACTCAGAGTTTGTCCCTCTCAGCTCCTTTGGAAAGTTTTTATGCTCGAGGAAGTAGGAATGGTGGCTTGAGAGCACTTAACTGCAGGGCCATGGTGAGGAGAGTAGAGGAGTCCCCAGCTGTGGGGGCTTTGTCAGCTGGAAACACCACCAGTAACTATATGTGACTGCAGTTGCTGAAGCCATACAGTGCCTGCACGGAAGGAAGCTCAGGGTAGTCCCAGGGCAGGGAGATCCCGTGCTGGCTTCAGCTCCTGAGGACCTTAGGCTGCGGAGCATGCAGCACAGCATGGTATCTGGATCATTGCAGTGGGGTCCGCTTTCATAAAAGCCAGGATAAAGAAAGAATTCAGGGGCTGCTCAGTGCTTAGGGACGTGCCTTTACTGTGCATGTCTAACAGCCATGATGCACACTCTGCTGGCTCCTTTGGCTCCCATTTCTAACCCACTTTTGCCATATTTATTTGTCATGGATCTCCTGAAACACAGCCAATCCAGCCATCCTCTGGTCTGACTACCTTAGGTTCAGGTAGTCAAAGTCCCATTTCACTACACTGCCTGCTTTAGAAATAGAAATACTGATGACATTAGCTATTCAATCTGCACCCAGTTCTCCAGCAAGCACTCAAGCAGGCTAAAGCAAAGGCTTCAGTAAAGGGACTTAAGCCCCTACGTGAGAAGTCCTCCTACGGGCTGTAGCACTGCTCACTAACGGTTTCTTAAGAAAGGTGGAAGCAGACCTGCTTAAGGGAAATTTTATCAGGGCATAGTCAATGGTATCTAGTGCTATTGCTACATAACAGGAAGGAGGCAGCATTTGCCAAATAGGCCAGATTTACTCACATGTGGGAGAGTAGGTGACCAACCTCCGGTCCCCTTGGCGGAGGGCAGCGCTGCTCTGCCTGGCGTGCGGCTGCATCACAGCGATGTGAACGATACCACTACCCTTGCACGGGTCAATCACTTCAGATGCTATTGCATTCCCAGCTGCATGATTTATTGTGGCTGCCACGTGAGGGCTAGTGAAGACAGCCAGAATGAAGTGCTGTGCCAGTAACAGCCTTGGTAAATTAAGTAGTGATGGGCCTGAGCAGTAAGATTTTGATATGGATCTGAATTTTGAACAGCGCGAGTTCGAGGGAACTGGGATCCTGATTTTGGGCTCTGTCCCATTTAGAATTACAGCAAATGAACCCATCACCATTTTGAACCCAATGTTTCACACTGTGATAGTGGCTGTGGGAACACTTGATCAGCTGCTGTCAGTCAGAGCAATAAATTGGCCAGCTTTGTGTCAGCTGATGAAAATGCTGCAGGAAAAAGTGCGGGCTTTAAATGTCCTTTGGTCTTTCTACTCTCAGGCCAAAACCAAAAGATCTTCGTAATAATATAAATAAGAATGAATTCCCCAGATCCTCCTCTCTTTCAAGCTGGTAAAACAATCATCTTCTCTTCTTGCAATGCTCATCAGAGCTCAATTCTTTGTGTTGCAGCCAAGTATAGCAAAGCCACTGCAAATTAGGGAAAATAAACATTCTCTTCTTGCTTGTCATTTGAGGTTATCTTAACCTAATTCTAGCTGAATCCTACTTTGCAGGGCCTCATTACACAGCCCAACTATTTCTTCACCTGAAGGAACTTGCTTCCTCCTGAAAAACTTCTCAGAGAGGAAGAAGTTTTCATCCCTCACATACGGAAGGAATTTAATCTTGATAGTAGACAGTGTGCAGGATTCATGCTTCATAATGAGCTTCCACTGTGAATCAGGATGGGACTTTAAACCTGTTAGGGGTGGTGTAATGTGTTGATGAAAGATAATCCTGCTTGGAGTTCCCTAAAAAGACCTAACAACTGTTGGGCAAACCAGTAGTGCTGGACAGACAGCTCAGTCTGTATGAGTCTTTGGGCTGTTCTGAATACATCTTTTTATCTTCCAGGTACATTATCCAGTGTGTAACTTCCAGGTGACACTTAAGTGGTATGTTTAGCTTGAGAATAAAGCTTCATTGCAAAATTCAATGTATGGTTGTCACCTTGCAGGACCTGCAGAGAAACTCTGCCGGGGAGTGCAGCGCGGTAGGAAGTCTTCAACTTGCATTAAGAAAATATGATATAGACTACATGGTAGCCTTCTTTTTTTTAGTGAGGAGCTGAACTATTATTTTCACTAAGCTTGACAATCTTAAGTATTAACAGTCTCCTTGACTCGCATTAGATGTCCTATAGTTATGTGCATGAGTACTAGAAATATAGAGCTAGCACAAATGAGTGATTTCTTGCTGAATACCCAGTATTCATGACACCAACATTTTCCTTTCTCTTTCTGCTGCCCCAGGATTAATTAAAACTGTTACCTAGACCTCTGTGTCCAGGGAAACTATTTATCAGTTCATTTACTGTTTGATCTTTCTATTCTAGATGCTATTGTTATTCCTGGGATATTTGCTTTCTTTTCAATTTTTCTTCCCGTATCATTTCTCTTCCAGATAGTTCACATTGCCCAGTGTAACCTTGCTATCAAAGATAATGGACTTTCTGAAAGTCTCTTTAAGTCCCTTCTTCTATGAATAATCCTAATTGCCTAAACAGCCCATATGGCTTCCATGAGATTACTTGTTTAACTAATGGTTTCTCTCTCTTGCCTTACTGTCCCTTTCAATCCATCTGGTAATCCAAGGTTATAACTGGTCACAAATACTTTGTTAATTAGTTTTTGCAATTCAAAACGAGAAAAGTAATCACTGAATAAACGGTTCTTCTTTGTTCACCTTGTAAGGCTAACACTCTTTGACAATTCAAAATTCTAATGAAAAGCTCTAGCAAAATTTTGAAATATTTTCATCTTCTCGGCTCTTCTCACTAGCATTTTTAAACTCCATTTTCCCTATTATAAATCTGCTGGACTTACCTAACGTGTATGCATGACAGTAAGTCTGACAATATCAGACTACAAATATGATTTACTAAACATGGTTATTCTGAGGAGTGTATTTCTGTCTTGACAGTACCATCATGTATTGTGGTCCTTCACTGTCCTACAGTGCCTTTTAAGCAGTTGCCTTTTTCCAGTCTCAGGAGAACTTTTCAAGTGTGACGAGGTGATAATCTATAATAGGATTTCTGCCTACAGAGTACTCACAGGGTTTTGAAGCTAATAACTTTAACTAAAGATATTAAGCATTTTTGAAGGAAGCATGCCAAAAGAAAGAGTAATCTCAGTTCCGATGTAGAACAATAGATCACCAACTTAAAGGCTAACTGATGAGTGCAGATGTTCAGGGATCATGGCTAATTACATCAAAAGCTGGCAACCACTGGATTCTAAGTACCATATGTTGTTTCTCAAAACTAAGTGATGCTGCTCCTATCCAAGAGCCTGCCACCACTGTCAAGAAGCTAATAAAAGAGTTTGGGGTCTCAGTGGATCTGCACTGGAGCCAACAATGTAAGTTTGAAGCTGCCACTTCAAGATACAGCCTAATGTTTGTGTGCCCAAGACCTACAGTAGTGCTCCAGTCACAAGTGTGGGAGTTGCTGTCAGTTCCTCATGAGAACAGTCTTGCTTGCTAGTATTTGATGGGAAATTTGGTAGGGAAATGGGGTGCCTACAGTAATGGTAAAATGTTACATTATTACAGATATTCTGTAAATATGGTCCACCATTTGTTCTGTGAATCCTATCACCAGTCAAACCCTGGAAGAATTTTATCTGTTTATTCCATTGTGCACAAATATTCAGGATATAAGTCTTCCTCCCACAGCAGCAGGGAGCGGATTGGCTCTGTTGAGCCCTGTACTCTTAGCTGTGCCTGTCTGCAGGCAGGAGCTGCTCCTCTGTGTAGATTGAAGCAGTTGTACTTGCCCCACTGCATGGTCATGGCTGATGTTTCAGCTCAGCCCAACCTTCTGTCCTCTCCAGGGGTGAGGTTCCCCCAGGCACAAGGGTGGCTTGTCTCAGCCAAGGAGTTCGGCAGGCTGGGCAGGTGGAGAGTCTGAGCTGGAGCATCAAGCTAGCAGAACAGTGTAGATATGTCCATGTTGGCTGAATTCCTTTTTCTTTGGAATGGACCCCTGGAGACCTATGCAAACAGAGGCCCGTGGGTATTAGCTGTGAAAGAAAGAAAATATTCTGCAGTAGCTTTACACTAAATTTTTCTAGTAGCCCAGTGTCACAATGATCTGTATTCTGAGAGAATATTTGTGCAAGAAAAACTGCATACTTGATATAAAACAGTGACCATTTTTATTGTTGACTGGATGTTCTGCTTATCCATACTTACTGTTTTTGCCTCATATCAAAAGTTGATAATAGAAATTAAACACCTAGCAACTGTAGTGAAAAAAACGTAGGGGAAAAAAAGAGGGAGTGCTGAGGACTCTGAAATTTCAGTTCCTAAACACAAGACCTCATCTTCTGTTTCATTACAGTAAATGATGGCAACTTGACCAGCAATTTGGGGAATACAGTCCTTATGAAATGCTATGTTAAACATCCATTTTTTAAAAGTCCATTCTGTGCAGTTTTATGATACATTACTTTCTCTGAATTTCAAATGTGTCAGCTGTCTTATGAAGGAAGCACATTCTTTGAAATAGATCTAAATGGAGAATAAAAAAATGGGGTTTTAGCCAAGACCAGACATCGTAGAAGTAACTATACTTCAGGTAGGAGGAGCTCTAAAAGGACAACACAGAAAGTTACCATAATAAATACAGCCACAAAGGTTCAATGAAATGACATAGGATTTAATACTTTAAAAGGCAAACCCTTTACCTATTATACATTATGACAGTAATTTCTAGCTCATAACACCTCACATAGCGATTGCTATCAAGAAAATCTTCATTTGGAGTGAGAGATGCCTCATCAGGTGTGCTGGAACACTTGCTACACTTGCACCTTCCTGAAATTGCCTATAACCATGACACTTACTATCCTGCTGTTTGCTCACATTTAAGATCAAGAAATTATTCATTGTTTAATACAGCATGTAATGCCTCCCCTAGAAAACACCTCCTCTGTGCAAACATACCATGTATTTATTATGAATGAAACTCATTAATAAGTAGTGCAATCAATATTTGAGCTCTCAAATATCAAATGCTAGAGGTTGCCGTTTGGCTGCTATTCGTCTTAATGTCAGGATTTGGAGAACAGGTTGTACTTCAGTGGAGGTATCAATTTCCATAAGTCAGAATCAGAAGTCGTGTCACCTGTTTTGCCATCTATCTACTAAACCTTTCATCTGTCTCTTGCACACATGCAGACTTGCTGCAGTCATTAGTTATGGCTGCAATACTTACTGGCTTCAGTTTTACAGGAGTTTTTCCCACCACTGTGTTTATGCCCAAGCCGGGAAGATCTTTTTCAAATAACTCCCCATTCAATCGCTTTCTACTCAAACTGGTTTCCTCATTCTTAATCAGACTCTTATTGCCATTCACACTTCATCATGTGTGAGGCACTTCAGTCTATTCCAAAACCTTAGAAAAAGTTGAAAACATAAGTGGGACTGATCAAATTTTTCAGTGTGGACCTCTGTATTCTTCTGTTGGCTGTTTTTCTTGCTGTATTTTTCTATTATGAACTCAGTGCGTGGAGACTGCGTTGTACACCCAGACAAATGCAGACCTGAGGAACAAGCAGGGCTGTAATGTGAGAGGTGAGTGAAGTGAGTATGAGTAAATGACTAAATCTGTAGGAACTGAGAAACGATCCCACTGGCTGGGCTATCAGCAAGAGATTTAAAATAATTAGAAAATTACTGCTCAAGCCCTCTCTGAATGCAGCTGGAGGTCACAGAGAGAAGCAGCTCTGGGGGTCCTCAGACTGTACCTGGTCTTTGCAGGTCACTGCACAGATTTTGGTCCTGGACATGTGCCCTGCACCGTAAGGCAAGCAGCTCCCGTGGTGAGCAGCGCCCTACCTTCCCTGTCCTCTGCCCCTGCCTCCTCCTGGCAGGGATGCTCACTGCCCTGCTCTGCCACCACCCCCTGCAAGAGCCCATCCTCTGATGGGCTCACCACAAGGACCAAATGCCTCCTCCGAAGACTTCTGCTGCACTGGTTTTTCTGGTGTAACCTTTCATGAAGAAATACTTGCTAAATAAATAAGCTATACACTTTGTAGAATGTTTCCCAAATACCACTCTCTTTACTGTGGTCAGGACAAAAAATACTGAATTCAATGCAAAATTAATGCAGCTGGTTTTCAGTGTTCCTTACATTTCTCCTGACAGATATTTGGACTTTGAGTGATGTCCTTTGGGGACCCTAAAAGATTCCTTTTTGTAACTTCTTCTCAACATTTATAAGCTCAAACTTCTTTTCTTGAAGATGAAATGATACATATTCTGTTCTTTTTTTGTTCTTTATCATTACATGAATTCTTTTTAAATGCCTGTTCTACATGTCTTGTCTTTGTCTTTTTTTCTGAGAGCAGAGAACCCATTGCACCAAACCTTCTACATAAAGCTGGACTGGAGCCATCCTACTATTTGTTAGGGCTGATCTGTTCAGATTATTTATTTTATTCAGTTTATGAGCAATGTAATACCTGACCCATTCACAGACAGACATCCAGGCATCAGGCTTCATAGCCTCAGTACAAGTAAATATATAATACAGCAAAAAGTAAGAATGTAGCAAGATCAAGAATGTAAGCAGAGTTCATAATGTCCAACTGAACTCATTAGTTGTATGAAGACAGATACCCCAAACCATTACAGGAATATATATGCATGTAATTTAATTCTGTTACACAAATATTTTAAAATGTCATTGTGCCACTTTCTAAATTGAAATTTCAGTCTTTTATTTTGGGGCTGTTAAGCAGTAAAATGCTTATGTGTTCATATCGGAAACATAGGTACAGATTCCTGGCTCATTTTCTGCTATAGATATAGAAACCTTCCCCGCTCCATATTTTTCCACATTTTTTCCTCTAGGTATGTAAGAAGCACATTTGCACAGTAGTCCAATACAGCCTGTGTAAATCAGTGTCATTCCATCCAAACAAGCAGAGCTATACTGATTTACACCAGCTGAGGCACCAGCTGAAGATGGTTGTAAATTTTGTGGTGGTTTTTGATTTCAGACTCCCTCCTTTTTTAAGGATATGTGTGATGAAATCTCTCATGTAGACCATGGACAAGTGCACTATGCCTTTCCTTTTGAGAAGCTGTGTGGGTTTGTGCTACATGTAACTCCTAAAGGTGTTTTTAGCTGTCCTTGATTGTTCTTCTACCAAGTCAGCAGTTAAGCATAGCTCTGAAGAGACACAGTTTTCTTACTTGGACTCTAGTTTTCCATGCTTTTTTTTTTTGAATATTGACATCCTTAATGCATGACATGTTAACTGAATAAATACTACTTCGAGCAGTGCATAGCTGAACTTAATTTTTAAAGAAGAATATTCTCCTCTCTTAAGCATCACTGAAAGCTTATACACAGAAAAAAGAACAGTTATCTGCTGAACTGTATCAGCGTCCTCTGATATAGCCATCTTTAAAGCACTCCTTTGGGTAATAGTACTAATTAAATCCTGCAATGCTTATTCAGTCTTCTGTCCATAAAAACTCCCACTGATGGGATCTGAGAGTCCTCTGAAAAGCAGGGCTAACTTTATTTACGTATATAGATATGGATTCAAATGCCTAACATTACACAGTCTGTTGGAAAATGTCGGCCTCCATGCTCAAGGACCACAGAATAAGAGACTTCAGAGATGGACTGACAATCAAATAGGCTCTTTCTAAGCCGCCTACCAGTATAAAGATGCACAGTAAACTACAGTGTATACTGCTGGGTAGAATTTCTTTCATTCAAGGAGAAAAAAAGAAGCATTGAAATGATAGAAAAAGAAATTAATAGTGACTGATTCCACAGTATAGAAGGAATTTGTGGGATATGAGTTCAAGGTAATGCACAAGTACAAGAATAAACTATTTCAACTATTCATACACAATGCTGTCTTCCAAAACATTTGTAACTGCTCTAGAGAAAAGCTCTACACAAAGCCAGCAATACAAGTAAAAGTGGTTTGTTGAAACACTGCTGTGATGAAAAAAATATGGAAACATTAACTATACAGTAATGTGAACTGGTCCTATTCTGTATGGGTAAGTCCTTAAAATTTTGTTACTGTTGGGTGAATGGCACATGACACAATTCATCTGTTAGCTGTGGTTTGATATCTGGTGCCCTGTCCTGTCCAGATTTCTGTGATTTGAGCAGTGGAGGGTTTTTCCTTACTGAAGTAGATCTTGTTAGGAAGGGTTTTGTGATCTGCCTGGATCCTACCAGGTTATGGGGGTGAGTCCTATATTCTCCATTGCTGTTTACATGTCATGTTATCGTGAATGTGACCTTCTTCAAAATGTCTTGGCAATTCTGCTTGACCTTACCAGACCCTTACACCTCTGTTTTTGAAAGTCTGATGGAAAATCAGTGGGACTGTGACTCCTAAGACGCAGATTTTCGAAGCTGCCTGTTTACCTTTTGATGATTTTGATTTCTAAGTCCTGAATGTTAAGCATCTAAATCCCTTTGGCCTTGCAAAGCTAAGAGGACTGAAGAGAAATGGGGATGGTTTCTGTATAGCACTTGGAAGAATATCAGGTAGTTTATTTTTGCCTGTTCATCCAGCTGCTCAGCCATTTACCATCCTAATAAGTCTAAGTAGGCAACCTTCTGTTTCCCTAAGGAGTCTAGATTGCCTGTGGCTACGTGGATTGGTCTCTAATAGACAAAATATCCTATATGCAGAGGAGGTCGTGCTGGTGCATTGACATTTGCTCAGGGAGGGGAATTTGCCATCTCTGTCCATCTTCTCAGCTGTTTTGCAGGCCATTTCTGTCCCTTCTGCAAAGGCTGTGGATCCCGCATGTTAGCCTCCCACCTTCTGCAGAGGTAAGCCGCCCCCCTCTGTGGGTGTGCAGGCACCGTCCTGTCCTGGGATGCGGGAACTCTGCACCCCGACGTGGGATCGGGGCTGATGCGGCTCAGGTATCACCCCGGAAAGCTGCTTGGCATGCAGTGTGCCTGCTGCTCTTGGCAGGCCGGTGTTTCATGGCTAATCAGCATGTGCTGGAGCACAGACAGCAGAGTTTAGAGTGGAACTGACCCCCAAATGTCCCTTTTTGGAAAAAAGCAAGGGTCAGATTAAAGTAAATCTCACGACTGAGGCGGCTAGGCTGGAAGCTCTCTTTAGTCTTGCTTCTGGCTCCAGGTAGCCCCTAGCATGGCAAAGGCCAGCTGGGGGACTGCCCAAAGAGAAGGACAAGACCAGCTTTCGCTCCTGCTGGCAGCCGGACCCCATGGCCACACCACCCCTGTCCACAGCCCCTCTGGGCTAGCCGGTGGGCTGGCAAGCCTGTGGGATAACTGTGCTCACCCCTCGGCCTGCCACAGCTACGTCTCTGGGGACAGCGGATGTTTATCTGATGTCAGCTGTATCAGTTTAACATTAATATCTCCAGCAATTAGTGCTTTTACAAATCAGTCATGAACTGCAGTTTTAAACTGATTTTAACAACCCGAGCACACTGCCACTAGGAAATAAAAGCAAGTATTTCGACAGGAATATTTTAATGAATAGGAAAGAGAAACAGACTGTACCTGCTGTACCTGCTGCTGAGCACTTTGTATTATGTTTTAAAGAAAACAAGAGTTTTGTTGCATTTTTCTCTTGTTTTTTTCTGAGTAGTAGAAGATCAATTTTTCTGGCTGGACACAACATAGGAGAGGAACTCTCAGGCTTGTAATTCCCTCAAACAGGCAGTAAGCTTGCAAAGCAATTACGGGCTTCTGTGGATTAGGATAAATAACCTCTCTGAACTACAGTGTTGCTACATACAAAACCAAAGTATATCCTACAGCAATCTCTGCTGTGCTTTGGTCTATCTTGAACCTGCCAGAGACTAACTCAATAGATTACTTTCGCTTAAGCTTAGCAATAAGTAGATATATTTACAAAATTTCCAAACAACTTAAAGCAATGTTTGCTCCTCCTTACTCCCAAGGCACAAGGAAGCTCAGTGACGCTGTTTTTTCCTGCAAGGAGGTCCAAGGAGACATTGTTTTAGCATGATGTTAAACTCCCACGAGCACCCAGAAGGAGCTGGACCTGTGTCTGGGGATGGCGGGAGACCAACAAGAGCAATGCAAGAGGACATGAAGAATTCCTTTTCGCAATGAAATTTTGAAGGAATTTTAGGAAAACAAAAAACAGCTTCAATGTTTCCAGGAAGATGTCAGGGTATGTGATTGGCTTAAGGTCTGCTTGGATCTTAGCGATGCATGTGTAATCAGACATCATATTCTAGATTCCTCCTTACCCATGCATCTGTCATGACATTGCTTTTATTCCCTTGCACAGAAAGAGATGTGCCAGTATCCTCATTCAGGCTTTTGGGGGATCAAAGTGGTAGGGGTAGGAGGAAGGAGCAGATCCTGTGTTTCAGTACTCTTCAGGGGCTCCTGGCCTCCAGACGGTGAAATAAAGAAGCATGAGAATTAAAGAAGGCAGAGGATAGGGAGCAGCAGAGTGCTCCTTAATGTGCAGCTTTTCTCCCAGGATCAGGCTTCAGCCCGTGGCTGGGGCTGCTGGCAGTGTGTGGGAATCCCACTGCTGGACCAGGGTGCTTCATCTGAGCCCTTGTCCACTTACCATCATTAAAGAAACCACAATCTTTTAAATGAGACATGACTTAGCCATTACTTTCTGGTTATGTTCCAAATGAGTAATCATATTTTACACAGGTTGCACATTCTTCAGGGAGAGTTTTTGATCTATACTTAGGATACTCACTATTAATAATAGGGACCTTTGCAGAGGTAGGTGATAGCTCATTAACATTCTTCCCAGGACCTTCTATGTTTAGATGTGTTGATAATGCTGTCTTCTGGTACAAGTGCTCAGAAATAAAACTCTAATATAATCGGCAAATTAGCTGCAGAATAATAAGCTTCATTACAGCTAGCCAGCTACTCCAGCCTTCTGCTTTTATCAATGAATTAAAAGCTCTTCATCTGCAGTTATTACTGTAACATGACACGGCAGCAATGCTGAACAGTTGAGAAGGCGATTTTGCCGCGATAAGCATGGTCCCCCACAGACTCTGTGGTTCTGTAGCATGCATACCTAGCCATGGGATTGTTCTCCATAATCAAAGATTTCATTTAAAAATAAAGCTGCATTATATCCAGTGTGCCTGTAAAGGCAGCTTTTAAAATAGCCCTCCGGTGTAGGACAATGTCAGGATGTCAGTCTGAGTCTGCAGGCAGACAGGAAATTATCAAGCCTAATTCAGCTGCTGCAATCCTCCATGTATTTTGTGCGGGGGACAATGAGAAAGTGCTCAGGTCCCTGCACAAAATGTAACTGTGGCAACTGAATGTTTAGTGAAACCCTAATTGCTCTTTAGACTTCTGGATTTCCCAGGGGCTCTTTGTGGAGTGTGGGGTCTTCATTGGTGTCAGTGTCCTCTTCCGAGGTATTTGTATTTGTCCTCGGTAAAGATTGCAACTTTCAATCCTTCTCCTTTCTGAGATTTAGAGATCTTTATGCTGACACTTTCTTTCCATGATGGAATTCCCATGATATTTGCTAGAATCCTATCTGGCCTTTCAGGGTTGGTGTGACTAAACAAATATATGATGAAATATAGGTTGAAAAAGATTTTTAAAATAATTTAAAAGCAGTTGTCAGCTCAAAATCTGCTTGGAAATCCCTACTGATTTCAGCAGAAGTTACCCTGGGCTGATATCTGCCAGGTACCTAACTACAACTTTGTTGATTTTGAAAAGGATCTTGTCACTCCCTGGCTTTGGCAATGGCCAAAACTTGTCTTTTCCAGGTGGAAAGTCCTTTGAATGATGGTCACCAGGCACAAGGACACCAGAGCCTTGTGGGAGTGCTGGCAGAATGGATGTCTTGGGTGCTGGATGCCCAGGCCCAAGAAACTCTATTTGAAGCAAGAAGTCTGCAGAAACTTCTACTACCTTTCTGCTGTAGAAAGTCCTCCTGCATTTCTCCTGCTCTGGGCAATGGTAGCAGTGATGCGGTGTTGTGCTGGGTCTTCTTAAGGTGCACTGCTGTGAGAAATGGAAGGAGAAAGTAAGCACAGAAGACAAGAGAGAGGTATTATGCCAAGGCTGGGCTGCAGTCACCCTCTCCTCACTAAAACGTTTCTCAGATTTAAAAAAAAATAATTGCTAAGCAGTGCAATAGCACACTAAAGAAGCGGGCATACAAAATCTTTTTCTGAGGAGGAATTTCTCTTAAAAACCTCATTCTCCCACGCTATCTCCAATAAATCTAGTAACAATATTTTTGTTAGTCTTCTCCCCCTTCTTTCTTAAGCTCTTCTGAAAGTGTTCCTGCATGGTACATTAGCTGAGGTGCTGGAAGCAGCCTGTGTTAGCTAAGTACAACTTAATACTCCCTGCCGGCACAAATAAAGGGTTGACACGAAGGTGCGAATGCATACCCAGCAGATGCTCTTTAGGCTGCATTACAGTTCAGAAAAAGTTGTATGTACTCATATGTTACGAATTTAAAACTGTGAAAAAGCCATCCCTTCAACATCTACAAAGTCCTTCTTCCTTTTTGGAAGTTTCTAGCCTTTAAGCTTCTTTCTGCAAGGATAAGCATATGCACTGAGTGCACCCTATGGAGTCAATAACTTGGAAGATTTTTACAAAGACCCTAAATCTTTTTTTAAAATGAAAAACCTGAAAGCAATCTTTGCCTGAGTCTCAGTGGCTTTTGAATGCTTTAGACATGACTACATAGTTCAGTATCTGGAAAAGAATAGCTGCTTTTTTTTTTTTTTTAACCGAAAATTGTGTTTCTGAAATAGATGCTTTTGCTGAATTTGATTTTGTGGGTGTGAGAAACGCATCGTTTTACAATGAAAAATTTCAGCTGCTGTGCAAGAATGCTCAAAGAAAATGATTTTTTTTTGAGTTTGCATGACTTTTTTGTGCATGTGTTTTGAAATACCACTGCAAAATGAAATGCAATTTTGAATTTCTTCCAGACTTGCCGTGGGAAAACAACATTTTTCTAATAAAACAATTATTTTTCTACTGATTTTTTTTTTCATTAGAAAATGTATGGGATTTTTGTTGTATTGTGTTTTGTTTTAATCAGCTTTAATAATGATTAATACCAGACATCACTTTATACTGAGTCTTTATCAGCACATGCCACAGATAGCACGTATGTTATATGTTGGCTCCAAAAATAACCCATCCAATCCAGGTAACATTAGCCTTTGCAGGTGCTGATGGAAGGTAGGACAGGAACCGCTCTGCTCCTCAGACAAGTCAGCTGCTCATTGCCAAGGAGCTGGTGCAGAGGGGGCCTGGCATCGCCAACTAGCCAAACTTCTCCTCAGCTGAATCAGTAACACTGCTGCTCTGCCAGCATTTGTGGGCTTCCAGGTTTTTGGTGGCCTTCCTGGTCACTGATATCCTGTGCTGGACGAAGGCCAGCTATTTTCATCCGGGCCAGGGCAATAGTTTTCCAAGGGATGGTCCATTCAAGAGCCAGTTAATATCTATTGTATTAACTCCTTCAAGGACTTTTTATTTGGCTTTATTAGGGCTGAATGTTGGTTTGACTTCTGCTGCACATTCGTCTCTGTGTAAAGATGAGGCAGGACTATTTCTGCGCCAAGGAGAGGCCCATCGTTGCAGGAGACAAGAGAACAAACATTCTCACAGTATAATCAATCTTATAGAGCAGATGGATACAGTAATTAGAGCAAAAACAATTTTGCCAAGAATATTAACATTTCAACAGTTTATCAGAAAGGGGGTGTTGACACCGGTCAATAATTTTCTGATTATTGCAAAAACATCTTAAGTTGTTGACTATTTTGTGCAAAATAGGACAGACTAATTTTGGCCTCCTGACCTTGTTTACAGCAATGGGAGGTAGCATTGCCACCAAAATCTTCTTTAAAAAAACAAACAAACAAACATGTGTTTTTCCATGATTTGAAGGTATCGTAGGCCATAAAGATGTATGGGGTTTCCAAAGAGCATATTTATTTATATTTTACTCAGTCTTATGATACTTGGGTGCATGCTGCAAAAAATTAAACAACTGTTGCCAACAGTTAGCACAAGTCAAGCCTACTCATTCCCTCCCCTCTTCCCATGTGTGGATGAGATAAACATCATGCCTATGAGCCCAAAAGAAAGAATAATAATAAAAAAGAACTTAGAAGAATCCAAGTCCATCAAAGTTTAAAACACCTTCTTCACTGGGGAGGAAATATCTTTTATTTGGTTTCTACCAGATGAGTGAAAAACTGGCAAATCTTTGTGAGATGGGAGGAAATACTGAAGTAAAATGAGTATAGATGAGGGGCAGGACATTTTACTGCCACTAGTTTATATTTCAGTCATCTATTTGCCTTTTATTACCTTTTTCCCCTCCTCACTTTATTCTTTCTTCCATTATTTTTCAGTATCAAGGCAATCCTTCCCATTCACATGTTTTCTCCCCTGTGCTGTTCCTCACTTGTCTCTGGTGCTGTTCTCCTAGTGCACCATCACTGGTGGGCCGTTAGCACGCTGTTACACCGCCCCAGTGGATCGGATCATTACGCTCTGCTGAAGGACTCTCTCGTATGCCCGCTGGAAGGGATCCCTCCACGAAGGAGCAAGGTGCCTTGGTACAACTGTTGATTACACAGCTGGATGTGAACATTTGAGAGAAGTCATCACATATCTCCTGAAACAATTTCCTGCCCCTATAGCCAGCCCTATAGCTCACATTTGGGTGTTGTGAAAGGATGAGGGATGCAGATATGAATTCACTTTGTGTCTTGCTTTCCTTTAGTGAATCACATGAGTTGGGCTCTGGCAGAGTCCAGGAAGGAGAAGTCAGCAGAAGGAGGGAATTCCCTTGATGTCGGGAAAGCCCTCCAGCCTACCTGCCAGACCCCAGCACTGAAGAAGCGGATAAAAGACCACACAGCCAGGCAGAAATCTGCAGTTACAGCTGCTCTTCTTGCATGTTGCATACAACTTCTTACTAGCAGTGGTAATGCTTTGCAGCTATAACTTCATAGCCCTAAATTATGGTGGTACAGATGGTTTGATAGTGATGAGCAGTGCTTGCAGCAAAACCAAAGAGGTGTGGGGTAGTACGGCCTTAAATCAAATTTAAGCCTTATATTCACACCAGCCCCATTCTCAGTGCTGGGTGAATATAAGGCCAATTCCTACCATAAGTCAGAGCAACACAACGACTGTTTCAAGCTTTGCTTGGTGGCCTGTGACCTCTGTGAGGCCACGGTAGAACTGAGGGCTCAGATGGCTGAGCCAATGTGTTGGCCACACGCTTTCTTTGCCCAAATACAATCATCTCATCTGTGGGAAGTGAGGTGAAAAGGTACAGTCCAGTGGCCATGAGTATGTCTTGAAAAGGGTGAAAGTTAGTCTCAAATTTCTTCATCCTTGGTAGAATAACTATTTATGACATGTGGAACATTTGCTCCTTTGTTTTTCTTCTTGACAGGTTTGCTGAAGCCATGCCCCAAGACAGCCAGTGAAGTTCAGGAGGCAGGTTTGAAAGAGCCTGCCATAGACACTTGCTCAGCAGATAAGTTGGAAGCCAAGAGCTGTAGGATCCCGAATCTGAGACTGCTCCAGGTACCTTTAAGTTGTCAGAATATCTGCCTCAATGCCTCTTTAAGAACAAGCTGAGGTTTGAAAACTGACAGGCAGGCAGAGCTTTCCTGTTGTGTCTTGTGCCTCTTACTCATCTGCTGGCTGGGTGCAAGGTAGAGCCGCCCTAGGCTACTCTACATCATGACCACACTGGGTGGGAGCTGGATGTGGCGTTTCACCTCCTTTCTTACAGCAGCAGTGAGTTAAGCCTTTATATTATGATGTCTAGGAAACAAAGTAGTTTTTCCTCTTGCCCTAGCAAAGTAGCCAGAGACCATCAGGAGAGCGGCTCAGCAGCTGCAGTAGAAAAGGGGCAGCTGCTACTCAGAGCTCTTGCAGCTGCTCCATGCTGGACTCCGTGGGTTAAAAGTCCGGACTTAAAAGTCCTTGTGAGAATAATTGTCCCATCTACTAGGTGTCTGGCAGTGGTTGTGATCAACAGCTGAGGTATTGATTAAACAGGGGAGGCAGTGGGTAAGCAGATAGACTTATATTTGCAAAAATAAGAGCACATGAAATTGAAGCTGAATAACTGGAAATCTGCCCCTTTGAATCTTTAAAGGTCAGGAGTGTGGATCAAAGATCAAGTAGTGCAGGAAATCGCAGGGGAATAAATGCCCTGAAGGGCCTGAAACAGCCTGAGTTTTAGCCTTCAAAGTTTGTGCAAAGAATCTCCCAAAAGGAGGTGGAAAGGAGGAGGGCAGACCGAAGCCAAGCCCTAGGGCAGACGGTGGCAGATGCTGCACGCTGGAGCAGTGCTCCATGGGACACGATGCCAGCCCGAGGGTCTGCCTGCACAGGAATGATACATTGGATTAGGCTATTCACCCTGGCTTCAGGAACAAGCTGTATCAAACGTGAAATGCAATCACATTGCTTTGATCTGCTTTCCCACGGTGCTTTTTTTGTCCAACAGTGCGCTTGCAAGCGGTGCCATGCTCATGGGCTACGCAGCACCCTGGGGAGGTACCCCCAGCTGCAGTGACCGTCCCACTGCTCGTGGCTCCCCAGAGTGTGTTGCAGAAAGCCCAGTGACAACTGGAGGAAACCTGGGATCAAACCAGTACATTCCCGTGATTCTTCTCCCAGCCATCCTGTAATGCACGCTAAAAAGCTTGGGAGTGACACCTCATGAGGGGATGATGCAAATATATACATCTATTTTTTTCCAGTCATCCTGGAAGCACTCACTTATCTTTCCCCGCTGTGAACCTTTCCAGTGGGCTTTTGAAGAAGAGAACGGAACAGGTCAGCTAAACTTGAATGCAAGTGAGATGTGCACAGGGGAGGCTGAAAGAAAGGTGATACCACATTACAAAAAATGGCCCAGTTTTGTAGACGAACGGTGTCAAAGGAGCCTGACTTTACTCTTGCTGCACTTAGAGCATAGTTGTGAATAGTGACTGCACTGGTACCATGGCAATGACCAAAATGATTTGGGTTTGGGTATAAATTTTTATGCTGATGTGTGTGGAAGGGAATGTTTTGTAAATATGAGGTGACCTACTCCTCAGTGAAATTATTCAGATCATTTTTTTTAAAATCTGGTTATGAACGAGATAGAGAATAAGTGCACAAACTGCACTGAGCATACCTGACCAAGAACACAGTGCAAATTTCATCCCATTCAAATTCCTCTCACTCATGAGTATGGAGGACTCAAAGCAACCGTGCCCATGGCTGAATGCTGAACACTATCCATGCGGCTACCACCACCGAGACACATTAAAAAAACAGTATAGCATAATCTTCACATGTTGTCCAGCGCTACAGAGTGGAAAGCAGTCCTTGGCCTCTTTAACAGAAGGTCAGCTCAACCCTTTGCTTTCACAAATTCTTTGAACTTTTTAAAAGCCATTTGTGCTTTAGGTACGAAGGGGTGTCCATAGCAGTGAGTTTGGCAGTTAAATGTGCAGAAAACTGCTCCCTTTTGATGTTGTTTTAATCCTGCTAGTTGAGAATTTCAAACATATTGTCTCTAGTTGTGTTACAAGAAATTTTGAATTTTCTTTCTGTGTTCACCATCCACGCACTACGCATGATTTTGCAGGTATTTGCTAAAGATGCAAGCTGCCACTGCCTTTTTGCAAGCCTTTTATCTTTCCTCTGAAGCAACTCCATTACTCGATTCGTTCTTTCTGCATTTTTGCAGGACATCCAGTATGTGAACCACAAAGTGCTCCTCACTTAGTTTTTCCTGGTGGCTAAATCAGATCTCCTTCAATTTAAACTAGTCTTGCAATTCTCCAGTCATCTCTAGGCACAACTGCCCCCAATAAGATTTTATCTGGATATTTCTTCTCACCTTTCCTCCTTTTCTGTCTCCTTCAGTCTCTCAGCTGATATTAAATCCTTATTAGGCTGGGGATATAGCATTTTGCCTACTAAGGCAAGCCAACAACACCACCTGTACTTATTTCCCAGTCCAAGCTGTCATGCTGATAATGATAAAGAATCACTTTTCCTACACTTTTGAAAGGACGTACTCGTTTACCTTTCCCTCCTGTGGTTTGCTCTAAGGTAAGTTGTTTTCTAAATTGCTTTGCCCAGCTGAAAACGTTGACTGCAGATGAAGCGTCATGTTTAGGTTGATGATGGGAGACAAAGAAGAGTTAAGACCTTTCGGGTTGTGCTACATGCGGGGGAGCACCCTCGAGATAGGGCAAGAAGGGACGCACATCTGTGGGCAGTGCTGCTTGTTACCAGAATGGTGTCCTGCTTTAATGTGGATGTGGAAGGGCAACGACATCTGTAAGGTTGGTCCTGCAAAAAGGCTGTTTATTTTGTAATGGAAATAACAAAACAGAGCGGTCTTCGCTTTAAATTCTGTTCTGGGAGAAAGTCCCCTGCAAAGTTCGTAGGACTCTGTATGAATTTTTCTGGCCCCAACAATTTCCAGTCATTGCAACTGATGCTTTAAGACAACTATAGCAGTATGAAATCTCACTTTGAAGCCTCTTGGGGCAACTTATTTGCCCCAAAACTAAAGAACTGTGCATGCTTATATAACTCTGTGTGCCCACTGTGATAAACATCTGGGCCATACAACACATTTGATATTTTAGCTCCTTTGGCACAGCTGGTCCAAGGAGGAGCAGGGCTGGAGGAGACAGCTCAGAAAAGTAGGTTCGAGGCTGCAAACATGCTGTTTGTGGTTGGATGTGATCCTGGAGCAAAATGAGAGGTTTTACAGCCTGGATGTTGCTTTAGCATATTGTGTGGGTAAGCAAGTAATCTGGAAAGAGAGAACTAACTGCAGCTGCCATGGTAGCTGTCAGTCTGTAGATGATGAAAAGAATCCTGCATGTCCTACACGCAGTGAGAGTACCAGAGGACAAAGCATTAGGGGACCTCTTTTGCCATGGACAGCTGAGGAGGTTTCTGTGTTATCCTGGATCTTGTCTGCCAAGGCAAATCCCATCACTGGAGACCATTGTACCATTTCAGGTCAGGATCATTTTCTGTGGAGCCTTGGCAGTACGTTGAAGTATTTCCGGATATCACTGAGCATGGCTTGCAAAACAAGCCTGTTCCTCTGTGCAAGGGTGGCTTTACTGGTGTTCCCATCCTTCTCTGGCACCTTCCTATTTCCTTTTCCTGCTCCCCTCTGGGATGCATGTCCCTTTGCTCCCTCTATCAGCTCAGAAACTACTCGCCTGATGGTGGGTTTGCTCCAGACAATGTTCTCTTTCCAGTGAAAGTGGCCTGTTCTAGCTACTCTGCAGGGCTCACAGCGGGAATGGTGATGATAAAGGGTAGATGACATCAGAAACATAGACTCCTTGCTGCCTCATGTCAAAGTGTGGCACATATACCTGAGTGCTGGCATGGGACCAGGAGAGACGACATTTGGGCAAGATGACCCAGGGCAGGAAGGGCACCCGGGCCAGGCCAATGCGAAACAATGCGGCGTGGGATTGTGGGAGGACTGCCAGCAGCAGAGCGGGCGCGAAGGCTCCCGTATGAACCTGAAAGCAAACAAACTCGCTGCCAAGTAGCGCTACTCCTGCTCCAAGGAGGATCACTTATTGCAGTTTGAATTATTAGCTCATTTGTTGTAGTAAAAGACTGTGTGGACGCAAGGCACTGTGAGGAGACCAAACTAAAATTACATCTGTGTTCAAAAAAAGGCCTGGGAGTATATTTATATCCCTGCTTTGCTATGGGACTGTTATTCAAAGCGCAATATAAATTATTATGTAAAAATCAAAATACCTTTGGTCTCTGCAATGTACCTGACATCAAAGCGCAAGTTTGATAAGTTAAGCAGAATTGCTAATACTTGATGTTCAAGTAGATCTTGTGTGGTATCTAATTTATAGTGCTCTTAACATATGGGGCATTTGCTTTGGCAAATGAACTTCGCGATGTTTGGTGCTTTCCCAGCACACAACCAAAGTACTGACTCAGTAAATCACTGAAACAAAATCACTGGTTTGGGGGAACCTTCCTTTCTTTCTCTATTTGCTGTACCTTCCCAACCTAAAGAAAAACTTAAGTGGAATAATTTACTTTAAAACCTGGACACTCGTTTCTGTGTCATCTGACCAATTTAGAGTAGCTATACGAAACACAAATCTAAAATCCTGCATTGTAGGGTAGGGAGTCTTTATAATGATAAGCAACCTTTGTATGTGTGACTGGGGCTTGAGACTGTCGCCAGGCCATGGACTTCTTGGAATCTGGGCCCTCTTTGGTTTTCTTTCAGGCTTGAAAAACACACGCTGGGGACTCTAGCATATACACATAAATCTTGTCAGTTAAATATAGATTAATGGGAATCAGCAGGAAATAAAAATACTCCACTTTTTATGGTAAACACCATAAAACATGGTAAATACTTAACGTCAGTTTTAGAGCAAAAAAACTAAGTCCTGCCATTCCCCACCCAGCACTCAGTTCCCTCTTTTTTAAGCATTTGGCTTTCTTTGCAGCTTAGATTTTATTCCTAGTAAGCGATATTCTTTACCCATACTTCCCTAAGTAGTAAAATACTCATTTTGTAGACTCTCAGTGAAGTCCTGCTCAGTGAGTTTCACTAACAAATTCCCAACTAATAGTGTTTTGATCTCTCAGTTTGTGTTCTTCAATACAGAAGTCCAGTCTGATTTCTTAATCTTTGCAGAAATGGAAAGGTGGTGAGGTTTTTTCTTTTTTTGGTACGATTACGCCAGATGGTGAGAAAAAGAAAAAGCAAAAGACATAAGGTAATTTTCTAGGTAGTCTAACCAGTCCATGAGTCAAGGTGGCATCTGCTTCTAGTAGCTTAACTCCTAACAGTATAAATTTCTCCACATCCACATAAAGTTGGGATCCTTAATACCCATATCACCTCTGAAAACACTGCTAAGGATTTAACAAAAATGCTTTTGGTCACTTAGGGGAAGTTAAAAGACTGTACTCACAGCCCACCCACTGGGACACAAAAATGCACTGATTCAAACCTCTGTGCAGGTAAGATGTGACTACAGAGGCTGAACTACTTGGGAGATAACCTCAGCTAGGCTTGGAGAAAGAAAAATGAAGATAATGGAAAAGAAACTGCTATAATAACCATCTGCAAGCGCACATGGCCTCTACTTCAACACCCATAAAACTTAAAAGGATAAAAGAAAAGGAAATTGCTTTCAAAATAGCAAAGACAATTTTATAAACATTTCTTCTTATGCTTTTATAGGATGTTGGACTTGTTGCCCTGTTTCTGGTATTATGAGTGCTGTGTGTATTAGCTTTTAGGGTGAAGAGAGGTATATTCCAGGAAGGTCTTTCCTTCACTTTCCCTTCTACCCTGCATATGCACATTAGTTTAAAAGTGGTTTTTGGTTTTTTTTTCTTTCTGTTTTTGTTTTTGTTAAGCAGCCCTATTGTAATGGTTACTTGACACTTCGGCCAGCCCAAGGGTGCCAGTGGTACCGTCCTGCACGTCAAATCAGCTTGCATTGCCTGGGCTACATTTCACCCCATCCCACGGCTGTGAACAGGGATCTCTCCTAGCTCCGAGCACTGCGTGACTGTACAAACAACGATCCCGTTTGAAGTAAGTGAAGAAACCCAATGGTGACCCCAGTGGCTTCCCTGGACTAGGCTTAGGATTTGCCCTTTTGTAACCAGCATAGCTTTGGGCTATCAATAGCGTTATAGCTACTACGAGTCCCTTAAGCGAGGGCATCATTTGACTGCCCTCCCCTTGGAACACAACGCCAAATTACACATCCATGTCCCTCCTGAGGCTCGTGTCCCTCCCAGAGCAGTACTAAGGCTCTTTTCTTTTAACTGGACTGGATCCTCAAGCCCAAATCATGGTGCAGCCCCAACACAGTCCCGGGAGCAGCCATAGCTGCCGCAGGTGGGAGCTGCTCGATGATCCCAAGGGTGCCGAGACAGAGGACCTGGGCAACCTGTGGCAGTTTTAAATGTGTGGAATGAAAACCTGCTTTGTTGCCCAATATGTTTCTTCCTGAAGAACTTAATGGAACTAAACCTAGAAAGTTGCTGCAACCTAAGGGTCACTTGCGCCTTTCAAACTCATCTTGAGTTTTGCAAACTTTTCGTCATGTTAGAAGAACTGAGCTGAATTCGAATCCCGAATCGCACCGGGTGTAAGTTGTTTCTCTCCCAGGAAAAGAGCACAACAGTGTGTGGTCCATAACTTCCAGCTGCAGATTTCTCTTTAGTCTAGACATGAGCCTTGCATAAATTCAGAGCTCACCAATTATTATGGCTTTATCAAGAACCTTATTAGCGATCATTAAAAATAATCTTGCTTAGAAGGGGACTGCTACGTGCAAAGGCCATCTTTCCTATTTACTTTGTGACTATTAATGTGTTTTTTTAATGTTTATACATTAGTGCAAGGAATAGTGTTAGCATAATTCTAGTGTAAAATAAAACCAGCTGTATCCATTATAAGTGCATTGCTGCCAGGAACTGTAAATATGTTTATGCCTGATAGCCTTTTGACTCAATAATATCCTGCTATCTCTGTTGGGCAGGCAAGTTTTTAAACCAAGAAAAGACAGGTTATGATTTTCATAACCAAACTGTGTTTCTTTTTGAAGTATGTTATCTAAATTCGAATTTTAAGAAGGTCATTAAAAAAAAATATGCCTGTGATTTTAAAGGAGAACAATTGAAATGTCGTCTTCAAAGTGGTGGCAAGAAGGTACAATGTGCACTAAGAGCAAGTTATTCCTCCCAGATATACACATACGCAGACAAACCCTGCCATATCATACCATACAAACAATTTTAATTGTGTAGTTACAGTCAATAACCACTCCTAGTCAGAACATTTCTGCATAAAGAAAATTGTGATACACTTATAAAAACAGCCAGCTGTAACAAAATAACTGGTGTTTTCATAGCAATAAACTCATAAAAAAGAAATACACCTTTATACAGAAAATTTATACAGCTGTAGCTTTAAAATTGATTGTAAACCAAAGGAAGACACATTGCAAACATCAATTATTTTCACATTAATTGCATAAGTTTCTAAGGTGATCTATTAGTTTTATTTACCTAAGCTTATTTGCATGATAGTAAAAATTGCATACAACAATAAGAGTGAAGCTTATAGTATGAATTGCTTGGATAACATAGAGCACTTTTTATAGGCAACTGTGTAAAGCACATTTTCTCTATTTAAAACTTTTAAGACACTTTGTTTTACTGCCCATCAAAATACATTTATAAATAGAAAAAAAAAATCAGTATGATAACAAGAGAAGCAATATTACATTTAACGGAAACTTCCAAAAAAATTAATTACAACATGATGCTGCAGGATCTACAAATAAATAATGAGGACTAAATTGTGTTTCACATTTTCTTTTTCATTTTCTTTAAAACCATGTAACAATGAGAATGGAAAAAAAAAATACAGTGACCTTTATTTCCAAAAGAAAACAAATCTGAATTACGGCAGTGCCATATAATACAAGGCATTTGTTGGCATATGTTATCTTTAAACTGCATTCCACAGTCTATAGTTCTTTTGTAACATACAATAGAACAAGAGTAACAAACTCTTTTTATTTTATTTTTTTTAAATAAATGTGAGTTTCCAAAGATCAAGTGTGGAGTGCTACAGTAATAATTAAAAAAAAACAAGAACAAAACAGAAACAAAAAACAGTAAATCACAAAAGTTGTAATGCTTGTCTGAAGGCTCCAGAATCAAAATCACTGGTATCATGCTTATTGGGTACACTCACAGTGTATCCAGTGAACACAAATTAATATCAAACAATCCTCAACGCTTCATCTGTTGCTGCGAAGCAGTTTGTAAAACAGAGTAAAACATCTAGTGCAGTCTGCATTATCCTTTTTTCAACTTTTGTGCAAGTTTTGGAAGATTCATTGGCCAAACAATGAATAATAAAGGTTTTTGACAGAACGCAAGATGGAATTTTCATTTCATTAGTAAATACCAGTGGCACTGTTGAAAGAAAATAATACTTTTAGATCAGTCTTTCAATTCAGCATTAATCTCTGTGTTCCCTTCTACTGATAACTCTTCTTCTAGTTTAACTGAGAAAAGCGTGTTTGCATTTTTGTCTTGGATGCTGTCTTCTAAATCCTTGAGCAACTCTTCTTCCTTGTACTCTGCAACATCCACCTCTAAACCAGAATTGTCCTTCAGCTTCCCATGGTGCTTGAGATAATATCGTTGGTTCTGAAAGAACTTGATAATGGTGTACTTGGGCAGGTCAAGCTGAGCGGAGAGAGTCTGGATTGCTTCTTCGTCTGGATACAGGCCTACGTCTTGTATGAAACTCTGTAGGATCCCTAGGGCTTCAACAGAAATCTTTGTTCGCGGTCGGGGTTTCTGACGATTTTCATCCTCAGATTCAGCTGGTGATGCTACTGTCGGTTGCCTTGGGGGTAGTCTGGGACCTGGTTGCTGTTGCTGTTGCTGCTGCTGTTGTTGCTGTTGCTGCTGCTGCTGCTGCTGCTGGAAGACAAAGCACAGCGGTTTTTTTGTACGGGTATTCTTGCTCATATTTTGTGTTACCAAGAATATCTGGGGTGGGGGGAAATTGCAAAGCTATAAACAAAGGCTTAGTAAGTTTAAAGAACAAAAAGAAAAAAAAAAAAAGAAAAAAAAAAACCAAAAAGGCCCGTTATTGGGGAACCAGAATTAAAATATGAGTTAGTAGCTCCCTGCATACCTCACATGTGTCTGCATGTGTGTGAGCAGAGACGGGGGATGAAGGGACAGGGGGATACGGACAGAGAGGTGGAAGGAACACTCTGGCTTTGTCTGACTGAACGCGCCGATGACGTGACATCGGTGCGGTTTAGCTGACAAATTTTAATGAACATGCTCCACGAGTCAAGTGCAGACAAGACAAAATGCTAAGTAGGTGACATAGTATAGGATTAACTTGACCAGCTTAGCCAGAACTGTAGCAAGGGCAAAGTGAGAAAAGTGCCAGATGAGGGCAAACGCACAGGAGCTCTGCCAGCAGCAGCAGCTGCTGCCCAAAAACAAGGGCTGCAAATCTCTAGCAGTATCTAGACTAAGGGACTGGGGGGATGAGGGAGAAGGAGAGCTTTTGAGCTAAGTGCGGAAATATCCCGCTGCTGACCTGACCATAGCACGTGCTGAAGTCTCGTCAAACTTGCAAACGTTACGACAGAATGCATTAGCGGGAAGTGCCTAACGTCACGCTGTCAAACAGAGAGATGTGGAGGTAGGAAATCTGTATTTCCCCTTCCGGCTCTGACCTTCTCTTGCCTGCGGTCTCAGAGAGGGTCTGTCTTTGCCTGTGTTCAAGTATCCCAACGTATAAACAGGGAACAAACATATTTACCTGCTTCTGTGTTTGTGCTGGGGATTATTTAGTTAATATTTATAAAGCACTAAGATGCAAAGCTCTAAATAAGTTGCACTATTATTATTAGAAGGGAAGGAACATGCTGCATTCCAAAAACTCAGGCAATAAAAATGAGCCAGTATGCACATCAGAAGAATAAGATAAAGCAAATCATGATGTAAATAATTAACAAGAGCTTAAAATGAAGTTTTGCAAGCATGGATTCAGAAACATTCTTAAAAGGTGAGGCACTGAGCCCCAGGGACAGAAATGTTTTTCTCATCCGCCACTGGAGTACAGTACATTGTAAGATCATGTTTAAAATCAAAAGTAAATTTATCAGCTACTGTTTTTGTTGACAATTCTTTTGCTTCACAGCACAGGAAGCACTGGTTAGTAAGATATTTTGGATCAGCAAATTTCTCGTCATATGGTACAAACCACCAGTTATTATTAAAAAACAACAGCAGCAAAACAAGCAGTTGCTATCACTACATTTCATTTCCCTTTGCGAGTCTCTCCTCGACAATTTTTTGTGTGTCGGTAGTGGTTCCCAAGCTTCCAGTTGCAGCTCACTTGCAGACCCTAAGAAGCACAAAATACTGTACAAATAGTATAAATATCGGAGGAATTGTAATTCTGTCCACGTCGCAGTGCCACTCGTGGCTGGGGAGACTTCGCATAGGTCTCAACACCCGGTTTAGAAGCCACTGCTTTACGTGATCTTCTTATTGTAAGATCTGACACAAGTGCTAGTGGAATTAGGGCTCTTGCCTCATCCCTATTCACATCCTTTCATGTTTTATGGTCTGTGAGCAGTCCCATTCAAGGCTTCAATCCCAAAGAGATTCAAGACTACTCCCAGCACATTAAATTCTTACAAGACTGGAGGCTTTGTATATACAGTTTGAAAACTTGTGTCTTAGCTACATATTTATGCATCTACAACAATTACCATGTAGAAGAGCAGAGACAAAACTCAGGCCCAATCTCCCAATCCTTACTCTTACAAGTCATATTAACAGATTACAGTGCAACTGCTTACGTGAGTAATATTTGCTAGATCAAACACACAACTTTTATCAACAAGGCAAGAAAATCTAAGTAAGTGGCATAGTGGTTTAATGTTTAGACTGTGCACAAGCTTCTCCTTTTATCCCCTTAAGAAGCGATTTTATTAAAAACAATGTACATTTTCAAACAAGTGCTGTTTTATTACTTAATATAGATCTTTCTCTCTCTTTTTGCTAAATCAAACAGCAAGTTTCCAGGCTTTCACAATTATTTTAGTACTTGATATCCTAAGGGATCGTCTTATTCAGTTTGCTTTATCTTTAATATACACTTGTGTTGTTTCTGGCTGCAAGATAACTCTATCCTTCCTGGCTTTGTAAATATTTTTCTGTATAGGTAATACAAATGATACACTGGGTCTCAGCTGAGGTTGGGGAAGCAGGGGGTAACACCTGCCCTTTAAGAGGGAGCAGTGAAAAGGCTGACCTCGGGTCTTTCGTGAGAAGGGATTAAAGAGCCCCCAGCTCAGAGAGACAGCACTCCGCACTGCCGACCCGGGCTACAATATTTAGCAAAACAGCCGGCCGCGCTCCCGGTTCGCGGTGCCCGTGTGAGCCAAGGGTGGGCGCAGCCCCCGAGGAGGGGGCACCGTTGGGGCTGCCCCGGAGCGGAGGGCGGCCGTTTCCGAGCCCCGCGGCGTGGGTCCTGCATCCCCTCCTCTCTCTCCCTGACTCGGTGCCCTTGTGCCGGCTCACCTGAGGAGCAGCACCCAGCCAAGGTCCAGCGGTCAGCAGGCCTGGTAAGAAAGCGCCTCTATGCTCTCCTTTCCCAAGGGTGGTGGGAGAGGGGCTCTGAAGGAAAAACAGACAAACATTGACTCGCCCCAGCCTCGACTGGGGTTAAAGTGGGATGAGGAATCCCCTTCCCTTCACTCCTACCCGGGGCGAGCCGCCGCTGCTGAGGGTTGTTGAGGGCAACAAGGTCCTCCCGCTTTGCCGGTACGGCGTTTTGACAACGGGTGCCAAACACCTCTGCCTTTCGGTCCTGACGCCTGCCTAGCCGGGGACAGCCAGCACGGAGGCTCGCCCTGCCCGGCGCACAGCTGCCTCCGCGCCACAGCGTCCACGCACGTTTGCGAAAAACCACCGAACCGAAACAAAAACCGTGGGTGGTCCCACGCTCTCCTTTGAACTCTGGTGGCGGACGGCAGCGCGCTCTTATCTCGTACCGGGAGACCTGCATTTAGCCTGGCCGGGAGGAAAGAAACACTAATTTCCTTTGCTCCGTTTAAAGCTTTATTTACTTAGCGCTCTGCGGGATTGGCCAAGGTAAACTAACCTGAATCTGTTCTGCTGGCACATGGATAATGTGGGAAGGCCTGTCACCATGGTGATGAACTGCATTGCTTTCTTGTTCATAAATGGCATCGCGTTCAGGCTGAGGAAGACTGAGGAACCTTCGGATCATGGAGAGATTCTCCCAGAGGGTCCTGTTCTCTGGTGAGGGATCTTCTTTCCAACGTAACAGCTCACAGAGCCACCCCTTGAAGATAACACCAGCAAAACATTAGTTTTTTTTCCTCACTTCACGAGGGGCAAAACGAGGGCGAAACGTGTACTTTAACGGCGCTGCATTCTCTCACGCGCTCCCCCTTTCACTGTATAAGGCTGGGCTTAAAGCAAGCACCGATACGCCGCGAGGCTGCCGCGCTATTTCACAGACCCTCACCAACCGCGAGCGTTTCGGAGACCATCTTCCCCTTGGTCCCGCACCACAGCGCTGGTGCGTGTGTGCTTGGAAACAAACCAGTTGATGAAGGCGGAATCCCTTACGCGCTCCCCCTCCGCAGGACGGGGGTTTCGCTGACGCCACTATATTCTCTCTGCTGCCTATTTTCTTTTACGCAAGGCTACACCCATCTGAGAGCATCGACACGGTGTTTCAGGAGCCAGTAGATTGTCTGCTGAGCAATTTTTAAAATCCTGGCGCTACTACTCAAAACAAGAAAGCGCTTCAAATATCTGCCTTGACTGTAGGGCTGCCTAATGTAAATCGCAGTGGCAGAGGAGCTCCCTAACGTCCTTTCGAAAGAGAGGAATCCTTTGACTAGACGTAGGCAAATAGTATTTTCTTCCTACCTGCTACAAGTAGAGGTACCTCTGCAGGTGAACTTATTTCAAGGGACAGATGATTATCTGTTACATTATTTTTCTCACAGACCCAGAAAAAAACACAGTCTCTCAGTTTTACGTACATTATTAGGGTCTGGGATGGGGGGCAAGATATGCTCAAGCTTCTGATAAACCCTTTATACCACTTCCAAATCACAGGACAGCAAGTTGCCTAAGAGTGCACCTACTCTAATGCAGATGTGGGTTTGGGATACATGCTATGAAGTCAGCTACAGAATCCCCTGCAAGAACTGCAGCGGTTGCTAATTTGCTTCTGAAAGAGACCAACAAGTTTGTCTTGAAAACTTAACAATTGTTTTCTTAGGTATTCATGAAATTTAACTGAGGATTTCTTTTCTTAATTGTGCAGTGGTAGTTTTAAAAGAAGAGTGCAAACGCTCTAGCTAGCACAGTGTGCATCAGCAGCAATTTTTTTGTATATTAAAATTTAGAAACAAAATATTACACGTATAAAATATGCATACTTCCTTTCTTTTAGCTTCAAGGATCTGTTTTCAAAACTAGGTCCATGCAATTTCATTTCTTAATGCTGTAGGAAAGATAATGTGACATTTTATTGAATCAACAAATAATATAAATGTACAGAAGCTTTTAGATCCTTTTTATATGTACTGGTAGTTGAAAAATGGTTTATCTAGACTAGTTTACTACTAGATACAATAGATACATAGATACAATATAGATATGTATTTTCTTGAAGACATTCATATCTTTAGCTAGCAGTTAATAAATGCAGTGTAAAAATATTGCCACGATAGGAAGAGGTGAAAGTAAACAAATAATCTTTATGCATTCATATTGTATACAAAAATATTTAGTGAGGTGTGTATAAAAATTTGAAGTATATTCTCTTGGATATAAGTGGAAAACTGAGCAAATGACACAGGAGAGAATGCCCCCAAGAAGTAGAAATAATCAAAATGACAAACGTTAGAGAGATGGTGGTAGCAGAGCTGAGAAAGCAAAAATTTAAATGGGGCCAAAATCCGCCGGGTGCTCACTAGGTGTGCCTGGGAGGGAGGGAGGGGAGCGGCGGCAGCAGAAGGGCCCCCTTGCACCCCGGGGATGGAGCGCACCCCAGTCCTTGACCACGCGCTAAGGGAGCCTGCCGGTTATTGGCCAGGGCTTCGCAAGCTGGGCCAAACGCCTTCATATAGAGCACGTAAAGTACAGCCTGTCCCAGCTGGAATCCTATGGCATGTTTTTAAAACAGTGGCAAGTGAGTTCTCCCTCCCCATCATAAGGTGCCCTGGGATGCGCTAGCGGGTTACGGTACGAACTCTCCCTGCCCCTAACAAAATCAACACATTGCGCATGGTTCTCTGCCCACCTTGCTTCCACGGGGATACGTGCTGGGTTATGCTCAACAGCAGTATTAGTTTTCTGCAGCAAGTTAAAAGATGTACAATCAGAAAACATCGGTAGTTTGTTGGGGATGGAGGGGAGAAGAAGAGAAACAAATCTGGATTTTATTTCTAATTGAAATGCAGTTATAAATTTTTTCATTAAAAAACCCCTACAAAACCATCCTGCCCTGAAGCATAAAGATTATTCTTTGGTTGTCTGGAGTCTACACTGCTTCACATCGAAAGTGTTGGTCCTCTTTCTAGTGGTGGTGAAACCGAGAGCAGAGCTGACTATGATGGCAGTTCGGGGAAAGTGAAAAAAAGACAAGACAACCTGTGCCCTCCCATGACAGCTCGCTAAGGTATAGAGACAGACTGGAAAAGAAATTGCACCACGGTTTTAAAAGCTGCACATATTTTGTCTGGTGACCACATGAATCATGGATTTTTATTTTTTTTTTAAAAAGATGGTAGAAACTCTTTTTCAGTAATAAAAATAATTCCTACGCAATCACATTATATTCTGATAAAACATATTTCACAAGAGTTTTTGTTAACTAAGAAATTCCTTCTCCCCTTAGTGTCTTTTCTGTGTTTCTATACTTACTAGATCAGTCCTTATTTTTATTAATTACAGATGACTAACATCACATTTCCAGTATTTTCCTATCAACTTTTGCACTGAAATAATGCTTCTAATTCCTTATCTAAAAATGATTTGATGAATTGTAACCCGAAGCATGTCTCTGCTAAGCCTTTCAGGGAAACTGATTTTGAGATATTGAAATCAGATGCTTCTGACACGATACACAGCGTAGACTGCTGTCCTACCAAAATGTCTCTTTTCCACTGGTTTCTTCACATTTTTAAAGAAGTAGACAGATAGTCTGATGAAACATATGACGGGCAACATGGAAACAACCAACTGAACTCTTCTAAAATTACAAAGACAGGGAGAAATTTTTGGTCTTCATGGTTTCTTCCTGAAAATACTTATGAAAATTGATCTCTCAAATGTTCTCAGAAAAGACAGTGAACGGGCAGTAACAGAGGCTGTAGGGGTTTACTTTGTTAGGAGACTAAACACTTAATGCCAGTATGCTTTCTTTTGGTTCAAAACAAACAAACAAAAACATAAGTATTTTGTTTAGTTTCAGGTTTGGAATTCTGTAACTGACATAAAGGTCATTCATAAAAGTCAGCTAAATGAGAATGTATGAAATGTTTCTGTAAATTTTAGGAAAAATGATCATACAGACTTTTCTAATGGTGAATTTTAAGTTCCGTAAAATTTCTAAGTTTTGTTTCCATTGGATCTAAAGAAGTATGAAGTGTTGTAGTTAATGCAGTTGAATTTACAAGTGAACCTAACAAGGCTGATTTTTCTCCTCTTACACTCAAATGTAAGTCTAGAGTAATTTCTGTCTGGTTCAAACAATTTATTCTGAAGGAGGGCTTGGACCACTGTTTTTTCATCTCTTTATAGTCTTACAGGAAGTGGAAAGGACCACAAAATAATAAGGAAATATTTATAATTCAGATTAGATCACAGCTGGTTTATACAGCATATACGGTACATCATTAAAAAAAAAAAAAACCAGCCTTAAAGTAATTAAGCCAACGCATCTATGCAGCAAGGCAAACCCCCCAAAACTCTGCAATGACATTGGGAACAACCTTGATTTTAAAACACAGTAAATTTGCCAGGCAACATTACACTGAATATAAAGAGAGTACAAAGCAAAATATAAACATTAGCCACATGTAAATATGTTTGGAGAACTTTCAGGATGTTACTACTTTTCAAACTGACAAAGTTTAATTTGACACCTTCTGTTCTAAAACCTTTGTTTCTATTCAAAATCACGCCTTTAGCTGCTATCAATCACTATGCTCTCCCTATTACTTAAAATACTGGCATGGGCCCTGGATAAGCTGAAAATGCCATGCAGATGAATTCTGAGATAATATGTTCAAACCTGTTATATACAACACAAATCCTGTAAAGTTATGTATTGTAAACCTACATTTATTGGGAACTAAAAGTCTTAAATCCATCTGCTACAAAGAAAATACTGTTATGCACTTTCAAGTAACCAAGTACCATCTGCAAAGGTCTTGCTACAGTAAGCAAGAAAATGGTGAAAAAAAAAAAAGATGCTAAACCTAAGATATTTAAAATAAATAAGAGTCTTCTGTCTGGTTTTCTGATAGGGATTTAGTAAAGAAACATAAGACATTAGAGGAAAAAAACCTGTGAAAGCCGAACTGCCAAACTATTGCAGGAAAAGCGCAAAGAGGATAACTGCCAAACATTAGACTCTGCAAGACCCATAAGCGTGCTTATTTTAAAGAAAGCATCTATGCATTTTATCTATGTATACAAATGCTATTTTATTCAGTCTGACCTGTGCTGTGTTTAAATAAAATCTTCTTCTCTTTCATGTAGAGTTTCTAGCAAACTATTCTTGCATTCTGGTATATTTCTTATTAAAAGGAAAAAAAAAACAGATAATTGAAATCTGCACTTAAGGTGTAAATACCAATTCTAAATAGATCAAAGAGGGTAGCATTACAATTATGAAAGATGTTTTCTGGGCAAGGCTTTCCAAATCAGCAACAAACACATCTAGTTTGAGAAGAAAGGGCTTCAAGGTGGAGCAACTGAACTCTTTCGTTTGGTGAATTTGTTATAGTGATAATAATTTGCCAAACGAGGATTATTTCTTGCAGAATAACTAACAAAGATGCCAACATTTTTTAAAAGAGCTATAATTTGAATCGAAGAAGGCAAAACATTTTAGAGTATCAATGCTAAGATATGAACAGTTTTTCTTTGGTATAGTATATCTAAGATTATTCTGTATCATTCTCTGGGGCATATAGTATAATAAAAATATATGGTGTTAAATCAGTCTAAATAGGGAGGTATTCGATACAAACATTTTAGCAGGAAGTGTGAATTGCACTTCAGCATCTACTGTGAACAAAGACTAAGTACATAATCCATTAAACAGTACTTCTAACTCAAAAAATTGAGTATTGTAGACTAAACTAAAGTAGGCATTTTGAATGAGCACATTTTCAGCAACTAACTATAAAGCTAGCAATTTATCATTCAGCAAATAATTTTCTACTTTTAAAAGAATCTGTAAGTGTTACTTATGTTAATGAAGACTGTTTTTAATCTACCCACAAACATGCTAATAGAGGGCAATTTTTTTTTATTTACAATGCTGAAGGCACTCTAGTTTATAGAACACAGATATGAAATTACACTTGGTGAAATGGGCTCTTAATTGTCTGAGCAACCCAAATCCTTCACCTTTAACACAAAAGCTTATAGACAAAACAAAGGAAAAGAACTCATGAACTAAACTTTAAATATTGACTTTTTCCCCTTCAAAAGCCATCCAACTTGCTTCACAAATCTCATTTTTGTTCCAAATGGCCACGTTCATCATAGATATTTCCATTTCTTTTCAAAACAGAATCCACGCATAGAAGAGAAGGAAAAAGGCCGACATCACCACTACAGTATATGCATATAGTCTTGGTCTTTAGCATTAAACTTGTAAGCTGCTCATTGCACAGAAAGGTTGCTTTTGGAAAAGTCATAATACTTTGAACGAGATACATAATGGTAGCAAAGGAGTACTGAAAGCATTTTAAATTATTTACTAGGTTAAAAGGGTGAAATGGTACTTTAAATACATCAAATTTCATCATCTGGGCCATTTTTTGGTGGCAAAGTGGTATTGATCTTTCCAAATGCTTAAAATTAACTATTTCCAGAAGGTCATTATTTGATTAAAGGCATTAAAGTTGAGGGCAAGAAATGATGCACTTTGTCTTCTTTCCCATTCAAATAATCATGTAATTTAATCAGAACTATCCCTTCATGTCCTGTAATAAAAATGTTTGTCTTAAGATATTGTTCTTTACCTAACATATTAACCTTTAAATGTTATGAAGTTCTTAAGAATAATCTCTGCTTAGAGAAGATTCTTCCATAATGCAATGAAAGGATCTCCAGAATTTAAATTGATAAGGCCAAATTTCCCTTACACATTGATTGGAAAACGCATTAAACCCTTCAACTGCGATTTCTCACAGTGTTCAACAGGATCGAAAATTCAGGGAGTTCTGAGTCAGTAAGCTCATGCATATGGCATTGGGAAGCAAAATAAACAAATGTCACTTCGGCACGAACAAATACGACAAATAAGTAACAATGGACAGTGCTTTAGTTTATCTGGGAAATGCTGTTTGCGTTCCATTTGTATTATCTGGAAAAATACAGCAGGGAACACCCACCGCAGGGTAAGAACAGAGCATTTAATTCAGAATTCATTTTCAGGCTGAGATTGCTTAAATCGGACTTCTTTCTGGGTGAAATACCTGTGGGTTCAGACACGGGAACAAGCCTAGATGATGAGAGCAGCCCTTTTTAGCCTTAAATGTTCTTCTGGAATTTCCTGACTGCAGGAAAATTTATTCTGACTGCCGGTTTATCTTTCGCAAAATACATAAATTGTCCTGGTTATCTCCTATGCAAAGCAGAATGGACCTAAATGCTTCACAGAAGTGAAGTCTATTAAAAACCCAATATTTTTATAAAAATTTAGGAAAACTAATAATCTACCAGACAGTAGTTTTTGATACCGACACGTTTGTTAGTGAAAATCTTTTCAGTTTAATTTATATTTTCAAGTAATTTCAAGCACTGACCTCAGCGAGGCACATACTTTCCAGTAATTTTAAAAACTGCCGTGAATGTTCAATACTTTGGGATATCCCTATTTTTCTCACAAAACTTTGTATCTTTAATTCAAGAAGGAAAAGCTGGTTTTCAGCCTGTTCCAGAAGATGAGTAGAGATACCAAAACACGAATGCCTCTTCTTGAGACGTGGCCTAAAGTGATAATGAATGTCCCCAGAAAGATGGTTGCCTTAGTATTTTATTTACACTAATCAGCCTTAAATTTCAGGCTTTGGCTTTGAGCATTCCCCTAAATCAGAGAAAGTTTGAAACCTGAAGCTGTCCTTTATCTCCAGCTATTTCTGGTTTATCTATATTACTGGCTTTCATCACTAGAACATTGAAAGGGGAAGCCAGATGTGAATTTTAAGTAAATCTGTATCTGCCATCATAATAGATGAGATTTAGTAAAACAAACAAACTGAAAACCCCACAACCTCATAGGGCTTTTCAGAAGAAAGGTAAACTTCACCAGCAGAAAAAACTTCCTTTGAAGAATACTGAAACAGATTATGCCATTTTCTTAAATTTTTTATCTAACCTATTATTCAGCTGCACCATCTGTCTGGATGTTACCTCCACCTTTTCTCTGGGTTGTGAAAAAAATAAATAAATTAAAAAAAAATGACCAAACAGCTAGCAGTGGTATTGATAGTATTTCACTGCAATTTTCAGGTGATATTTTACGGGAAAAGGATTCCCAACGTCTCTTCTTCCCCTCTGCCTTTTCTCCTCTCTAGCTGCAGCACTTAAAAATTAAATACGTATTTCTATTCTTGTAAACATCTAAACAAATAAATAGGAAGAGCAAACTTGCTAAAGCAACCTGTAAAATTCAGTGACGAGCAGCAAACAAGTACAAACCCCAGATGCCCCGGAGAGCTGTGGTCCTGCTCCTGCAGTCTCGCCCCTCGTACTAGACCTCTCCCTCTACCCGGGGCCACGGTGAGTGGCCAAGAGCCAGCACTACCGAAAAACTTGTCGGGTTCAGGTCTGAGGCTGTATCAAAACCGGTGGATACGTTCCCTGTGTATGAGCACTTGAGACATACCACCAGCTCATGGGAAGGAAAAAACCTAACCGGTAACTCTAAAACTGACTGAAAACATAAGTATCATTACTTTTTAGGTGAGTACAAAGGGAACTGAATAATCTAAATGAAGCTTGGTTTCTCTGCTCTTAGCATCCTCCACCTTTCCTTTCCCTTGTTCAAAAGTATCTTATTCACAGTATTGCCTTCAATTGCCTAGCAATGATAGATAGGCACAAGCCCTAATCAAAACCATAATATGCATGCCTTTGAAAATCTTACATAAAATGTAACTACATTCATATGTAAAAAGAGGGCAAAAAAGTAATAGAAGCAAAAAACAGTGGGTGAAGCTCTACTCTGCCTTCCTCTACTCCAGACCCTTCCTCTTTCACACACACGATTCAATTGGCATCGTAACCGCGATACACACGTGACAAAGATGGAATTAACAACTTAAAAAAAAAAAGTCTAAACAAGAAAAAACAACTGCTAATTATTAAATAAGTCAGTCTTAGTCTGGCACATTACTTTTTATAGTACAGGCATGTAAAATGGGTCAGTGGTTTTCACAGAGGGTGACTGGTAATATATGGCCCTTTATCTTTTATTTAAGTAGAGAGAAGTACCGATTTCACTGCAATACCAATGCTTCAATTGAAAGTAAATATAACCCTAAATCCAACCATGACCCTTAATAGCCCATATTTATTTATTCTTCAGCATGCAATCAATGTTTGTATGGCAGCTATATCTGCAGTTTAGTTAGAGTCTTTAATAGAAAGAGCCTGACAATTTTAAAAATCTTTTTTACTACTATCAATTTACAAGTGAGGAGCAAATGTTTGTTATCACGTTACTTACAGAGATTTAACATTTGCTTTGGGAGAAAGACCTCTAGTAAAAAGGTCATAGGTCAAAGCGTCACTTCCATAATTACTTATATGTATATATATCACATTGTTAGATTTATTTTTTTAAAAAGACTATAATTTCCCAGAGGGAGTAATTTAAATCTCTGGCTTCTTGTCATAAGCTTTTTCTTTCTAGAATTCATTTTGGATCACAGGAAGATCTACCACACATGGAGGAATCACAGGCTCATAGATATTTGGATTTCATTGTAAATTCAGTTCAGCTAACAAGACGTTCCAACGAGCGACATCATTCCAAAACATACACAGCCTAAATCCGTTCTCAGAAATCCCTTCACATTTTTACGGCCTAAATAAATGTTTTCATCTAGATTTGGATTGGACATTTAAATATTCTGAGAAAATTTCTTTTAATCTTTCTCTTGCAGTTCAGCTGTTTTCTGTGGCTCTGTTTCATAGTGAAGAACGCTTAATGCTCTGACAATGCCAACGGTGAGGGGACTCTTAAGAAAATTGAAAAGAAACTTTCCTAACTTTCCTCCAGATTTTGTTAACCACAGAAACAGTCAGCAAATTAATACTGCCCATTACCTCAATGGACTTAAAAAAAGTTCTTTAAAATCCACACCTGTGAAAGACAGACGCCTGCCGGTAGATGAGAAGGGAGCAGCCAGAAGCATATATCTCACCCATGGAAAAAGAAAGGCAGGGAAGCCCTTAGAAAGCTGAAATACCCTTACATAGAGCATGGTTGCTCAGGCTTGAAAGAATAGGGAAGCTGGATCAAAAAAGAAGATGGAGAGATCGGGTTTCTCCCTCCCAGCCAGGCCAGGGTGGGAACCAACACAAGAGTGTTTTCAGGTAGTTTGCCATCAGGTTGGCCATGAGAACAGCCACAAGGGAAAAGCTCCTGGAGAGAGCAGTGCTTAGCGTTAGACTTTTCCTCACCGGCCAAGGAAAGTGCCAGCCAAGCTGAGCCCCAGCCGTATTTCCAGGCAGCAGCTTCAGCAGCAGCTTCTGCCCTTAAATGAGGCGCTGCATGGAGCAGGCACGCTTCTTCCTGCCCCGCTCCCTCCGTCCCGTCCCCTTGCCCCAGGTGAAAAGGATCAATGCCTTTAGTTAGCCTCTCTCCTCATATTCATGATTTCTTAGATGTGAAGCAAACTGGGCACCCCAAAGCAAAAATAAAAAGAATCTGAAGCCCTTCATAGCTTTTTTAAAAATAACTGTTTTTATATAAACAGTGGAAAGTTCCTATATCTGTAGAGCGTTCTCTTGCATGTTACCTGTACTAGAGATGCTAAGCACCTGGCTCAGCAAAATACCTCGTCACCTAAGTAAACCCACAGATGTAACTGATAGGTGTGCAAATCTTGCTCAGTTGGGGTCCAAAACTTCAGGGAAATCTGCTAAGGACCGTTCAGTCCAAACACCTTTACTTTACAAAGATCCTGAAAACTATTTTCGTGTGCTTCTCAAACACCATCCTGAAATAAGGGAACATGACACTGCACAGGAATAAAAATGAGATGACCACTGAATAACAATGTGGACTCAGATAAAATTTGGCAGATTTGGAATGAGATAAATATTTGCAAATTGGAATTTTTCCCCACTTAGCTAGCTGCATGCTTGCCCTAGTGTATTCGTAACCAAAAATCTGAAGTTTGACTTAGAGAGTAAATTTGAGGAAAATAAAAAAAAATGGACACAATGAGAAATTACTAGGAATACTGAAATTAAAAAATATCTGGAATAAAACATTGTATCCTTTCTCACCTTGCACTAGAAATCCTTTAACATCCTTTCAGGTGTTGTGTGTTTTGAATTACCCAGTTTAACATTAAGGGAGAAAACACTTGTCTATCGTTTCTAATTCCTTCCTCTGCCCAACAGCCCTTCGCCTGAATTGTAACTGGTCACTCCTTTAACAAACTGCTTCTTGGACCATTACTGTATATTTATGTTTGCATAAGATGCCTTTAATCTTTGCAGTAACGTGTTCAGCAGCTCTCAGGTTTTCAGGAAGAATTTTACCCTGTCATTTCCTGTTTAGTTACGGGTTGAGCTCGCTTTTGTTTTCTGCGCTGTTTACTTGGTACCCTGCTTCCCCCGCTGCCGGGAACCTCGGGCTGCTCGCTAACTCTTCAGCCTCCTCCTCGGCTCTGGCACTACAGCTTTGTTTTCATTTCCGTACGTCATTAACTCTCATACAGCTCGCTCAGGTTCCCCCCCCCCCTTTTTTTTTTTTAATAATAGTGCTTCAGTTTCTTCATGTTAAAACACCAATATACTGAATCTTCAATAGCCTCCTGAACCAGCGATCTGCCCACAGCAGGCACGAGCATCCTGAGAAATCAAGAGTACAGCTCTTTCCCCAGCAAAATCCGTGTTGCAGGGACGGGAACGATGTCTCACCCACGAAGCCGGCAGTGCTGTCAACCAGCCCTCGGGTCCCCAAGACCCAGCGAAGCCCAATGGCGTGGGGTGCCCATGCTCTACCCCACGCACAAGGGGATACTCGTGCGAAGCGCCTGCGTGCAGGGGGATGTCCCTGGGGTGGGACTCCGGCGCGCAGGGGACAGCGGTAGGACAGGAGAAAGAGGCAGATGGAGCGAGAGTGGATGTTGAGGGTGTATACGGGAGAGGAACGGGGTGGGGAAAAGTCAAAGGAGGGCTAAGAGGAGAGCTGTAACGAAAGAAATTAGTGAAGGTGGCGATAGGAAAACAAAACAGAAGGTGAGGATACAGAAAGCGGGAAGAGAGAGATTAAGAAAATCCATCCTGCCAGACAGAGCACCTCTTCTCAGGCAGACAGCAGGTGCTGCCTGAGGAAGAGCTGATTCACGCATCTGGAGTGTAGGAACCGAAACACCTCTACCGAAGAAAGAAAAACTAAAAATAAAAGATTCAAAGGAGGTAGGAGAGGGTGCCATGCTTTTTTTATTTTGGCAATCCAGTGCTTCCCAACTGCCCGACATTTTTTGAATAGCTTTGCAAAGAAAGGAAAGCTGGATTTCTGGATCCTTGCAAGAATCCTGACGATTCATTTCAGCATTATCTCTTCCAACATGAGCCCTTCCTGCCCTCCTCTTCATCTTACTCCAGACCCATTTTTGAGACACCTGCAGTCATAGCACCTCCAGGACGAGATTTCCGCTTTGTTCGGGGTCTGCACGGACCCCGGGGGAGTCGGTAACGGAGGTGGCACTGCCGTGCAGCGAGGAACGCTGATGGCACACCTGCCCTGACCTACTCCAGCTTGGCTCTGGGGCACTAGTCACAGTCACTAATTGCTGGCCAAGTGGTACGAGTGTGGGTCTTTAACCCTCTCTGCAGCAGTCTGGGGCCAACTACGTCGCCAAATTTTCTGCTGCAAACTGCGCCTTCAGTGGCTTTCAAAATCTATCCTGCTCACCTTCTTCTGACTGATTTTGAACACTGAGTCTCAGCCCCCCGTCTCCCGCACCTTTGATATTGCCACTGCATCACAAGTCACTGGCAACGGATAAAAAAGATCTCTTACGAAAGCTACTTTTTTTTTTTTTTTTTTTAAAACCTCCCCTGGAAGCCTTATTACAGATTAGATTTCATGAAATTCTATCGGATGCACTGCACTGCTCCTCTCGTCTGACAATACCTGCAACGGCTTCTGGGGAATCTGCTCAGTTGCATTCTGCACACCTACAGTTTTCTTCCTTGCTGTAAGAATTGTTATAGAACCTTATAATTAAAACTTTCTATCAAAATTGTATTAGGTTTTTTTTTTCTCTGTGTAGGAAAAGTAGTCAACAGTGATCTACTAAAGAGTAGACGGTTTCAAAAAAACCCCTTACTAAGTTGTGAAGGTTATTTAACTAGGGCAAGCTGAACAATCTAAGTGAAAAAAAATGGATTTATAAAAAAAGCAAAACAATTTACAGACAACATTTAGTTTCCATAATCTGCTTTCATAAGAAATACTGGAATGTTTTCATTAAAAAAAAAAAAAAATTCCATTTGCCAACATTCTAGACACTTTGAAGATTCTTTTTAAAAAATAATCTTTTCCCCAAAGGAAGAAATAAAGGGAAGAGTTAACAAAGAGACAAAATTCATGATGAAAAACTTTGGCAGAAAATTTTATTTCTGCTAAACTCAGGTAGCAGCGAATACTACATTTTTGATTAGAAGCTCTTCTTAAAGCGAGGTGTTTTCTGGCATGTTATTTTGAAAAACAGCACAGTAGGATGACTTCTTTAATAAGTGGGCATAAAACCCAGAGATTAGAAAGTCTCAGAGTGAGAGACAAAACCCCCGTGCCATACCCGATTTCTTTGCCAAAGCAAGGAAGGTTTTTAATAAAGGTCATGGAGAAATAATCTCTAAAGACGGCAGTGTCTCTTTCCCCCTATATGTTTACTCTTTTATTTCACTCCTTTACAGTGACAGGCAGCCCTTAACACGTGCACACACACATGCACACACAAAAGGAAACAACAACCAAAGAGGAGAAAAAAAAAAGAAAAAAAAAGAAAAAAAAAAGGAGCCTGAAATTTTAGTTACACCACATGTGGTTTTCATTTGTGAAAAATGAACAAGCTGTTTGTGGTTAAACTGTCTAATCTGCTGTTATCAATCTAGCGCTGCATTCAAGATTTACAGGATACATCAGCTTCTGTGCCACATTAGCTGTAAAAGGGAGAGGGGGTGGGAGGAAAAAGGAGGAGGAGAGAGTTTATCCTGAGGAATAATATTTCCAATGCAGCCACACTCACACTACATCTGGTTGTGCTGGTAGCGGCAGTTAAATTGAAATATTTCACAGCGTGTGTCAGAAACATGCAGAATGGTAATTATGACAGATCTGATTAAGCCTGAGTGCCACTAGCTCCCTGGCCAGCTCCGGTTGTGCAGGTGTGACCTTGTGCGTGCCTGCGTGTGTAAATAAAATTAATTACAAGCGAGAGGGCGAAGGCTTCGGTGACATCACAAAGCGGAGAAACTCCCAAGGGGGAGACCTAATGGAATATTTTCCCTCAGTCTAATAATACAGTTCATATTGACTTGAGGTAATTAGTGGGATCATTAAAGCAGTTTTCCCGGCGTATTTGGCTGCCTGATCAGATTAGTGAAAATGTTCTTCAGAACAAGCCCTGTGTGGTCTGCCAGAGAAGGAGGAAATAAAAAGCAACAAAGCATATTTTGGAATGATAAGCAGCGCTGGACTTTTTGCATGGCATTTTGCAGGGCCGGTCTCGGGAGCCTGGGCGCCCAACTCTCCTGACCGATTCAATCTTTCATCCCAGGCGCACGTGCTCCCGCTGCGTGTCATCTAAGACTTTTTAAATTTTTGTTCCTCTATCCTTCAAAAGTACGCCCTCCCTATCCCTCGATGCTTAAAAAAAAAAAAAATATCAGATAAAAGCCTTGTGGAAGTGCTAGCCTTAGAAGAACTACATTAAGGTAACTGGGGGAAGGAAGAAGAATAAATACGTGATCAGCAACCCCCCACATCTCCCCGAAAAGCTAACGGAAGACTGAAGGCACTGGTTTGAGAATTGGTAACATTTTCATTTCCTAATGAGCTTACCCCGGCAAAAAAAAGGGAAAAAAAAGAAAAAAGTTTAACTATGATATAAAGTCTTCCACGGTAACAGAACACAGAGCCCTAATCAAGAAATGGACCATTTGTTTAAAAACAGTCTATTGAGCATGCTCTACCTTGCAAATGGAATATGCCAAGCTCTGTCACAGATGGCAAGCTTTGACAGTTCCCATCCGTAGCGTCGATACTCGACAGTTCAGCACAAGATCAGTGACATTCTGTCTCATTAGAGCCACGCTAATTATCACAGCTAGTTTCAGGGGAAACCATGTGTTGCAATGGTCAATTTGAAGGAGTCTGTGCATCAACAAACTGGTAATAAGGATCAGACACCTTATTATATGACAGCATGCTGCCTATGATCTGATTTACTGAATCAGAGGTACTGAGGCAACACTGAAGCCTGATGGGTTATGGAATCGCGTGTACACAATGCGGATCTGAAATATCCTTTAAAAATAAAAGGGAGCTATATAGAAACAATACAAATAAAAATTTTAAAATGGTGAAGTTATAATGAGGACTTTTTTCATTCGTCATTAAGACATGCAGAGATGTTCAAGATGTCAGCCAGTTTTATCTTTAATCAAATCATATAAGATAAATAATTCAAAATGAAAACTGTAAAATTATGGATTATGCTAAATTATAATTCATTCCATACTCTGATTTTTCAGTTTCAATAACATGTACCAAACATTCCTTATGTTGTGCCGTCTTGCTGCTTTAACAGAATTTTATATTTTGTAAAGAGCTTTCTCTACTTGGCTCTCTTTTTTTCATTTGTACATTTAATGACTTAAACTTGTACTTCTCCTAGCCTCTCCCACACATTCGTGACTCCTTCCGCCAGACAAAAAAAAAAAAAATCATCCAACCAAGAACCCGCCCTTTGCTGTTTCTGGACACCTGGGGGGGCCACATCCTGCCAGGCGCTCAGCGGTCCCAGCTCCTCCCAGGGACACGCTGCAGGCTGGGGCCGTCGCGGCGTTAAGCATTAACTCCTGACCACCCTAGGGCAGGTGTGCGCCGCATCCCTCCAGGGAAGCTCTCCTTCGGGCTCCAACACACAGCGTTTCCTGAAGCTGCTACCAGCTCTTCAAACAGCCTCTACGCGGACTGAACAGCTCGCGCTGCCACCCGCCTGGCTGGGAACCTCCACCCGGAGCCGGTTTGACCCCACGTGTAAAGCACGCTCAGGAAGCGCACTTCTTCATTGGCGTGTCAACAAATCCAACCTTTGCCTTACGCGTTGAAAGTGCTGCCTGGCCCCAAGGAGCTGTGTGAAGAGGTCAATATAATCCTCTTACCAGTTAGGTATTTTTCATTCTTTTTCTTTGGCTTGAACTATTTCAGGTTTTAATGCTTTTTTTCCCTCTATGCAGATTTCCATGGGCAATTGCACGCTGATATGAACCACCTCGGAGGTTTTAAGGCGGTTTCTGTTCAGTGCATCTTTGTTGATTCAAGAAGTTGCTCTCTACGTTTTACTAGCGGGACCCCAAGACTCACTGAAGTCAACCCACTCCACCAAGGTCATACCAATAATGTGGGATATGGCCAGGATCAACGCCGGCCCTTCTCCAGGTCTACTCAGATCGAGCGATAAGCAAGTTAACTGAACTCAATTTTTCTACCCCTTTTTCGAGAATTAATTTTAACAAGATTCCTAAGGAAATTTCCTGAGGTTCTAACCTTTATTTCTGAGAAGTGATGTTGTAAAAGAAATTAAGACATGGGGCACAGGAAGGACCTGGAGCGCTATAAGCATTCATTTTGTTCCCACAATAGAAACCCAAAAATCTCTTTCCCTCCAACTCGGGCGAGACAGAACACACTATGACTCTGCAACACGATATTTTGTGAAAGAAAAACAAATCAGCTCTATCATCTGCCAAGTTTCACAGTTTCACTGAATGACACGTCACTTTATGGGGCAATTCTTGATCACGCGCAGAAGCCCATCTTGCTTTCTCAGTTCACACTCTTCCTCTCCCATCCCTGCTGACACCCGATCCCGTCCCGACTCCTGCTGCTCGTGGAGCCTCTTCAACTGCCAGAGCAATCACCCCCGGGTAGCCGAGGGAGGAAGAAAATAAAATACAAAAATAAAATTAAAAATTAAAAATAAAAATAAGAGGCTGCGGTGTGGTGTACTTCTGCAGCTAATGTTTTCTAACTACTGTATCTCGCTTTCCCGCGAGGGCGAGGGGTTTATTTCCAGGTGGACCCATGAAACGACGGCAGACCTCAGAGCACGTTTTGTTTCCACCTCGCGTCTCCCCGTGCAGTATCCCTCCCCGCTCCACAGAGAATCCATTGTACGCCGAGGGGAGGGGGGGAAAGAAGGGTTTTAAGCCAAGATTTAAACCCAGGAAGTGACTCAGCTGCTGTGAGGGAGACAAAGGCGGGAGACGACTTGACGGAGACACAGGGTGACAGGCGAAGGACCGAGCCCCCCCGGCCTGCCCCCCAGGCTGGACCCCTCCAGGGCAGCCTGAGGTGCAGTGCCCCGAGGAAAGAGCTTTGGAAATAGATTTCAAGGCCCCCCCGCCCCTTAAAGCCACATTGTTCCTAGAGGATTACTCTTGGCGATAAAAAGGTTTCTTTTCCCCCCCGTTTGGAAAATAGTTTAATAGATCGTTCTATATCTGCGGTAATGGCATGTTACATCTTCGTGCCAGATCCACAATGCTGTGCTTGTTCAGTGTGGGAAGCTGTTTAAAAATGACTTTCCTATTAGAGTATATAGCTTAGTCTCTAGATGGAAAAAGCCAGATCAAAGATATAGCATTTATAAAACTGCTGGTTAAAAAGATAAAAGTGAGATAACAGACATCAATTTTTCACTATAAATCTCTGGGTTTACTACAACATTAAAATTTCCAGTAAAAGCAGGGTTTTATATACCTGAACTCTAATGGCCTATTCTGAAAATATTTATGTCAGGAAAAGCATGGTATTTGCATGCCAAAAGCAATTTTAGTGCCAATGTTTAGCATTCCCTTCCCATTTAACTCCTTCCCATCTACTCACGAGTGTTAGATGCTCTGCCTAATGCCTACCCGGTGCGCCTCCCCATGCAGCCTTTCGGGGGACGATGCTCCAGGTGCGTACTAAGGCAAAAGGTCGAATGCTTCTAATAAAACACCACCGCACAAAATACTTGCCTGATGGCTTAGGATGGAGTCTCTTGCAATGGTCTGAACCACTGATTTTACCTATATGTTTTGCATGTGAAACTATTCATTTCCAAGGGGCTAACTGTCTAACCAAAGTGGAAGATGGGGACCGAAGGACAGGAAATTGGGCAACGCGGTGCAACAGCTCAGAAGTAACGGGTCAAAACTCTCAGTAATTAGATGAGGTTTCTGGAAGTATGGGTAGTACTCCATTAGTTTTACACTAAAATTGAAATCAAAGCATGATTCTGTGTGAGCCAAGTGTCTTGCCTTCAACATATAGGCACTTTGATTCGGTGAGAAGGGAGGGCGTTTGGCACCTCCCTGGCCATACACAGCGATCGGCAGGATTGACGCTGCAGAAGAGCATCGATTTTACCTGTTTATGCTACTATAAAGTAAACTTATTTAGGTATAGTAACGCAAGCTAGTGGCCTTACCCTGTAGCACATGGGACTCTCAGAGGTATGGCAGTTGATATTACTTCAGTTTTTGCAAACTGTAACTTCCGAAATTTAAGAAAGCTTTAGCAATGTAAGCTGATTTTCAGCAAGTTTTGCTTTCTCCCCTACCTCATACTAGCACGTGCAGGCTGCAGCCTTTCAGGATAAGCCATTAACATAAATGTAACTCCTGAAAATACAGCAAACATACAGGAGCACTGCAAGTCTCTACTTGCCTTATCTCTCGGGGCTTTTAGGTTTGGGGGGTTTTTTGTTTGTTTGTTTTTATGGAATAAAATTAGATTTCAGCATCTGTCACCATCAAGGAAAAAAACTCATCCCTGGCTCCCACATGAAAACATTGAAACCAATGCAGAGTTACTGAACCATGATGCCTTAATGATCATTACACAGATCAACTTTTTTTTTGTTTGAAATAACGAAATTAAGAATGTGCTTTCATAATTACTTGAATCAGACTGTCAGGTTATAAATTTAATAAAACCCCAATATGATTAAATTGTAAAAGTAACGCATACCACACAAGTTCATATATGTGTGGATTCTTTTCATTTTGACTTATTCAGGGGTGCTGATTAAATTTTAGTAAACCATATTGTTAGTATTACCATTCTATCACTAAAAACCAACAAACTGGGAGCAGATGCAAAGCACTTGGTAAACCTTTCTGTCTTCTGTTTGCATGTATTTTTCTAAAGCTCTCTTTTGAACATAACCTAAAAAAGTTACGTAGACCTATTAGGCAGATAATTTGCAATAAAAATGTAAGATTTTAAATACTGACGTTAGGTGTTTTGCCAATTACAATTCTAAAACTCCCCTAAGATATGATGTACACAAACAATTTGAATGATGATATCTTCCTCAGCTCCTCAGTATAACCGTAGTAACTTTTAAAGTATCTATATTGAATATAACAGAATTTGAATTTATTCTGCAGATAATATATTGATCCTTAAAAACACAGAAATTTTAAAAATACACAGAATGCTTACATTCCTATATGGGAAAAGCATTCAACATTTGAAGGAATCTTCTAGCTAAGTCCTCAAACTCATTCAAACCCACGTGCCAGACAGTCCCTTTGCTTTGGGAAAGCCAACAAGCCGCCAGCAAAGCGCACCGTGAAACTACAAGTAGACAAACCATCACTCACCTAAGCCAGAGCACGGTCTCACCAACATCACCGCAATCTCTTCCTGCTCCCGCCGCCCCTTCCTTGCCCTGCGCTATGACCTCTGCTGCACCGAGCCCCTGCAGCCAGCTGCTTTGTGGAGCATCAGGTCCGTATGCGGTCCTCCGTCAATCGGGTAACTCTTGCCAAAGGCACTAACACAGGGCAAGGGAAGATGCTCGGTTTTTACCTTGGCGCTACCTAAATAAAAACTTCTGTAGTGCATCATTTAATAGCTCTTCTGTACAAAGTGCTCTAGTCAGCAGAACATTATCTGTGGTCTCCTGGCTCAGGCAAGCCCAGACACCTTGCAGATGCTGGCTGCTTAGACACCCGATCTGATGTTGACCCAAAACAGTTCCTTAAAAAAATAAATAAATAAAAAGGTCCCTCAGCAAACAGCTATCTTTGTCCACTGGCAGAGCTGGTTTAGGTCACATACTGTTTTATACCATAACTCCAGACTACACTCAGGAGTTAATCAAGATTTTATATCCAAAATAAGATAAGAGCAGCAATGTTCAATTTTAGTGATTTTAAAAACAAAACTGTTAACCAATACATCATTTTCTAATACGTGTTCTCCAGACTTTTCCCTATAACTGGAAGGGATTATCCCAGGATTTCCAGTTCTGAGCAGGAAAGCAATATCCCCAAATTAAAAAACAAAACCAAACAACAACAGACCTCTCTCAAGAGAGGTTATCTTAAAGAATATGCTTGAACAAGCCTCTTTTTTTGTGCAAGGGAGATTTCTTTACCCAAAGAAATATTTCTCTGTACCGCTGACAAGTTCCAATGCAGAATTTTTTACAATACAGGTATCTCCTTTAACATACGTGGCTTTGCTACATACTTAAAGCTTATTAATTGGCTGACTAGTAGTCAACTGGTTAGAGAAGACCAAGCACATCCAGTTTACCTAAGAGGTTACTTCTGTGAAGCAGCTTTCTACTACAAAAGGCACTTTGGCTAACTACAGACCTGAAAGCTTGCTTAACACACAAATTAACATTGCACTGCTTAAACTGGGGAGAAAAATAACCTCTGAGAATACAGGCATAATCTCCATAATAAAAGGGAAAAGAACTACATGTTTGGTGTTGTTTGTTTTCTGTGCTTGGTAGCAAAGTTTGTACAAGAATCTAAATTTTATACCAATGCTCTAAAAAAACTGCACAGCATCCTCTGGAAGCTTTTGTGCTTGATTTTTGATTACCTGTCCCTTTTAAAGTCAGCATTGGAAGAGCCGTCCCACCCCGAAATTTTAAGACTAAGCACTTAAATAGATATACTATCACACAAATCAGATCAGATCAAAATTACGTTGACCGACAGATTGGCTTCATACCTTAGTTTTGCGGAGAACTGCAATGGAAAGGGGAAGGTGTAGGAAACGGACAGTTCTCTAACCCCGAGTCTTGACATGTAAATAAAGACATCTGAAGAGCACACAGGTTGGAAGCTGCTGTAACATTCTATCATAATTAGAAACATTTCAAGAGCCCTGTAATTTCCAATCAAAATTACAGTAATTTCCGATATACAAGCCATGATTCATGACAGAATTTTTACATTCCATGGGAGATTATAGTGGCCTGATGTATGACACACTGAGTACAGCACTAACATAAACAATTCAGTTTAATGTTTAAACAGCACTTGGTGTTTAGAATCCCACAATAAAAGAAACATATTATTGTAGAAATTATCACTTTGACAGTGATTGAAGGGTAGGCAGGCATGTGGCCTATAAAGCTATAATTTTTACAGTCCACAGCTTGAGTTTAATCATTTTGATATAACATTTCCAAAATATTCCTTTAAATGCTCCTTACAGCATATAACTTAAGAGACAACATCCTTTCTGTACAATGAAATGGAGTATACTCCAAACCGTGAACAACACAGAAGTCAAAAGTTAAAGACTATTAAAAAGAAAACCAGCACTGACATGCTGACGGCCCAGGAAACGTTGGTCTAACTGATCATTACCAGCTTTCCCTGGAAGATGCTGTATTTTTCTATGAAGTAATTTTAGAAAAGTAAAGGAAAAGTGACTAAGTGGACTTAACATTTAATCTAACGTGAAAATTCAACATTGCAAGCACTAGTGCCTTTACCATTTCTTTCAAGCGTTGGTATAAGCGTGGTTCTAGTCTTTCCCGTTTTTCTGTACGTTTCTCCTTTACTTGCTTCTTGACTACATTCTCACTTAAATCAATGCTTTTGCATACTCTGGTGACCTTTCTCAGAAGACATGTCACTTATGATAATCACAGCCAACAAGTGCTTGCTGATTTCCCTCCCTCGCCACTAAACTTGACAGAAATTCTTCAGTTGAAGAAAACAAAATAGGAAACCACGCAACAAAGGCTTAAAACTGAATATGCAATATATACATACGCACACACGCAGGTAACCAAGCAGCCATCGTATTCCACAAAGATCATACATGTTTTCTCAGATGTAACTTGTATAACTGCAGTTTCTTGGGGTTTCTTTTTGGTTTTGACGTGGGCAGTGCTACCCCACCTCCCATGCACAGCCTCACCAGTGGGTCTGACTAAATATTTTCATAAAATCCAGCGCTCCTTGTTACAGCGCATGTAATTGCAAAACACCAAAGCATCAAGATGAATTCGGCACCAATACATAGAGCTCGCCCACAGCTTTTGCCACATCCACGCCAGCTAAAGAACTGATGAACCTGATGCTTTCTGAGCTGCGCCAGACCCGCGGGTGCGCAGCGAAGGCATCTCGCTGGTGGGGACGAGGGAGGGATGCGCCTCGGGCAGCCGCTTCTCAACCCTGCCTGGTCAAGGGTAACCAGAGGCTACCTTTGGACTTGGCACGGAGCTCCGAGCCGTGGTACTGGGCTGGTGCGCTAACCTGGCCGCTCGTCGTAACTCACACAAAACCAGATCAAAACCAAAGCGGGGGTGTGTGGGGGGGATAATCACACAGGACAGGGAGGCCGTTGCGCCCTGGGAACTTTACCTGGCTTTTGGTTGCCGCAACCTTTGCAAACAGTGCTTGAGACACCTTGGCTCTCTTCATTTCCTGCTGAATCTCATCGTAAATGGAAGCATTAATGTTCATGGAATTATTTTCTGTTTTTCCATTCCTCTCTGTAGCAATAGTAGCTGTTTTGACCTAGAAAATATATTTTATGAGACATTTTTCATTATGAAAAAGTTATTTTCCTCCCTTTCCCTCCCCAAGTAGTTCCCCTTTCCATTTTATTCCTTTTATTCAATCTTGCTCTGATATTCTTTCAGCTTTTCAGAGATTTAACATTGTAAGTTATCTGTGGTTCAGGCAACTGGGAAACAAGAAAATTCAGCATATTGTAACAGGTGAGTACATCTGAAATATGAGTTATCATTAACTGACCACTGTGAATTTCAATGTCATAAAACAAATTAGGAGGAAACGTGTCAAACATTCTTGTAGAGACTTGTGAATCCTTACATGATTTCTTTGCCCCACGCAAATTAAGTGAAAATTGTAAGTGCAGTATAAAAGAATCTAATGAAATAGAAACCTGACAGATATATGTTGATTCATGCCTTATGTCCAGTACACTGAAATACATGATAATGTAGAAAAGTTATGGCTTTAGATTTAACTTTAAAAAATATTCTCTCATTTGTTTAATTCTTCAGCTGTTTTTTAGAAAGCAATAATTTAGAATAATGCATATTTTAACCACTCATTCATGAAACCAAGATAGGGCTTTCTTAAAAATATTCTAGTTGTATTTCACTTACATCCTTCAAATATTTATTCTTCTTGCAGTCCAAGTTAAAAAAAAAAACATGAAAACAAGACAGAATAATTACACTACCACCTCTATGCTGCATCTGCAGCATTAAGGAAAACAACAAAAAATACATCAGTAGTGACACGATGTGCAGAAGACTATTCTTTCCTTCATCCTCTGGAAACGATGATAGTGATGTTTCAACACCAAGAATCATCCCACCAAGGTTACAGTGCAGTTTCTGCAATATCATTGAAAGGTACTAAAAATCAGCAGGTACCCAGCTTATGCTACAATATTCTCAATAGTTAAGGATAACGTCTGTCTTTAGCAGCTACTCTTGCAATGCTTGCCCAAGATTAGTGGACCTAATGGACTGCTAATCCTAAAGTGGACCAGAGGAAAGGAAAGACTGGATTTCTGCCCAGAACCCACCACGTGATGATGCAATATCAAACCTTTAGATTTCGATTCAAACCTACTGGTTCATACTGAGATTGCTGAGAGCTGAATTAATTTAGCCATTCAGAAGTTACGCGTCTAGTCAAAGTTAGTCATTCAGGATACCTCTAAATCTAATGGACAGAGCTTGGCACTTCCAGAGGGTGATTCAGCCTACTCTTAAGTATGTGTTTAAAACCATGGTTTCACTATCAGTTTAATCCAGTGCAAGTCAGCATCCTCCTGTGCTCTAAAGTCCCTTGAGGTTCAAAGGGAAATCATGACAACATGATAATTCACCTTCTAATCTCACTCTCTATGAGCTTTCATATGTCACAGGTCTCACGATATGACAGCCAAAGGGTTTGGGTGAGAGACGTACTTAGGCAAATCATCAGCCCATTTTTTCCTAGAAGTGTCACACTCAATTTGTGTTAACTATCCTCCATAGTGCTTTTAAAATAAAATAATTCAGCCCAGAAACTGGGAGTGCACGCCACTTTTGCTGAGCCTGATTTGTCTATCAGGCTTTTCAGGAGCTGTGCTAAGACATGCCCATTAGCTGCAAGGGGCAAAACCCCAGCAAGAACAAGGCGTCCACACACACTTCCACCTGCCTTCTTCTGGCAGGCGTTAGCACTTTCTGATGTCTGAAAACAGGAGTCCTAAATGAAAAGGGAAATGGATAAAAATCCCAGAACGTGGCATTACAGTTCATCACGTGATTTGCTTTCCTCTGAAAAAAACTGGTACTTTGCAGCTGTGACCTGGAGAGTGAGGCCTTGCCTTTTCTGCAGCATGACATTTTACAGGCGACGCTGCAGCGGAGGATGGCCAAGCCTGGGCCAGCGGCTGCTCAGAATCATCTGAGGCACCTGGCAGTGGGCAGCGTGAGGAGCAGCACCACCAACGTCCCTTCTTCCCACCGCTGAGTGGGAAAACACATGCCTCACACTGAGCAAATCAGCATGGGGCTGCAAGAGCAGGTGCATCTCCTGAACACCATACAGTGAAATCATTTGAAAATTACAAAACCAGTGGCAATTTTATAACCTTTAAATGAAAAGGATTCACTAAAAGATAACTGACAACCAATGGGGATGTTAAATATACAACTGGAGACAGCCTTCTCTGCTTGCATGTAAAAATCAGGCCAAGCTAAATTAGAAAATGAAAAAGTGATGGCTTTGTCAACACATCTTCTTGGACCTCGGGTCTAAATTTCGGCAGAGTTATTTCAGTCTTTTCCAAAGAAATATTTCTAACTTGTAACTAATTGTTGAGGGTCCTGAGGGGCAGACAAGAAGACAAAGGTATTCAGCTAGGATACACAATTCCCCAGTATCTTTTGGGAAGGAAACACTTTGCTCTTGTGATCCTGATTGAAATGTCTCTCTGCTGTAAGCACGCTGCCTTTTTGATTGCTACTCAGCTTCAAAAGACAGCTTCATGTTGTAGCAGCACTTCATAGACCACTTAACTGAGCTGTGAACACCCAGATCATCAAAAACCAAGACACACACCATGTTGGAGACATAATTTAATTGTGCATCTTGGTCCATACTCTTCAATGCCCAATTTAATACGGATATGCACTTAACCTGGGGGAATTACTGAAAATCCTCATTCTGGTTGGCAAATCACATCTATCTTTAAACAGGTACAACAAACTCAACAGCATCTAATATGTCACTGAAGTTAAAAAAAAAAAACAAAACCAAACCAAAAACAAAAGCAGAAAAAAGAAAAAAAAAAGACTCTTATTGCCCTATTGCCTTCTGTTGATATTGAATTAGGAAGTGAACAACAGAAAACACTAATTTCTTCATCAAAATGCCATATTAGCCCAAAGAGCTTCAGAGGAATGAAAGTCTTAAAGTCATAAAATGATGGGTTTGGCGATTATCAAGAGATGTTGTTCACAGCCATACCCTCTCTCCCTCTCCAATTTACATCATTGGCCAAGTATAAAAATTCTTCCCCCGCCTCTTAACAATTTCTCTTCAAAGATCAGGTATAGACTGTGGCTGGACTAGATGGACCATTGGTCTGCTCCGGTCTGATGAATTCCATGCAATAATGCTAATTAACCTCTTGGAGAATATCCATACATAAAACTGTTTCATAATTTATACATAGCAAGCATCTAGGCTGTTGTGTTGAATTTAGAATTGACTTCAAGACAGAGGCTGTTTGAAGCTGGGTTGAAAAAACACCCTCCTCCACAAAAAACCCCAACAGAAAACAAAAAAGCCCCCAACAGTGCAACTTCAGGACTTGGGAGAGGAGGTGGAGAAAGTATTCATTTTGGAGAGAAAAACAAAACAAAACATAATCTCTCATCTCATCCATACTTAAGCACAACCTCTCACCCCACCCACGCTTATAGCCACATTTTCTTTTTAGGAAAGAAACCATAGATCAGCTAAATTTTTTTTTTGACAGTAACCAAATTTTGCAAACACTAACTGAACAGGGAAGCATTATTTTACAAACATAACAAACTGAGAATCAGAAACTTGTTTGGCCATCTTTCTATCACTAATCAATTTAGTCATTTAGAAATACTTGGAAAAAAAAAAAAAAAAACACATCACATCCATCCCCTCCTGGCCTGCTCAGATATATCTCCTCATCAAATAAGACTGATTACAGTAGAAAGAAGTTCTGGATTCATTCAATTTTCCTAAACAAAGGACAGGTTGTTATAGAAGGAATAACCAATCTGAAGAGGTTTTCACAAACATGGAAGCTCATTTCTTCCCCATCAAAACTGAAACAAAAAAATCTTTTATAACACATTCTCATAAGTACAGTTTTAGCTTGGGAACAAAAATCTTCTTTAATCCTGGTTTAGCTTTTAATATTACATCGTACATTAAAATTCATAAAGTAGTTCATTCCAGGCAAAACAAACTACTTTTCAGTTCTGCTCTGCAAATAGCACAGGAGGTACAATAAATGCTGTTGCTTTCAGAACAGCTTTTATCAGGACAAGGTTTACTACTCCATTATTACAGTGGCGCCTGGAAGTGCAGTTATAGTTAAGTGTCAGGGTTTCCATTAACTCTCCTCCATGGTGGTTTTCGCGGGGGGGTGGTGAGAGAGTTGCATTTATTATTTTGTTCATTTTTACTTTCATTGAAATGCAACTTGGCAAAAAGATTATCAACCTAAATCTCAAATTTTGCAGACTTAAAAATAAAACTTTTGCTGTTAGTGATGTATGGCGTGCGCGCGTGTTTGAACTCCAGGGCTCCACTGTCAAGTTTCACAGGAGCTGGTGTTATCCAGAGTTGTTTGCAATGGAAGTTCACCAGTCCTCAGACACCAGCAAAGCAGTGTCCTCCTCAAGACCATTCTTTCCAGGGTGACATCCTATCTCTGGGACCCAAGCTGAAATTGCTTTATCGTGAAGGAACTGTAATTTATCTGTAGGCAGAGGAAGGCCAGGATTATATTTATAAAAATGAAGGGTTTTGCCAATTGAGTACCCAGAACCACGACTCATGTGAGATTTGTGGATACTTCTTAAAACATTGCCTTGTTAAAATTATATTCTGCTCTTGACGTTACACATACTCTGTTTTTACACAGAATGATGATGGGCCCCAAGAGTTAGTGCAAATTTTCTTTGGGGAATATGAGTGGCGAGGATTTCTTCCTCAGCTCTGCTGAAATGGAGATTACTTGTCCTGAGAAGAAGTGTTCATAACTGCAGGACAGCTAACGAGCTTTAACCAGAATATTTTGGAAAAGAAAATCTGTGGTTTGGTCACCTGTCTCCATCCTCCCCCAGGTTGTACTAAGGAAGAGGGAGTCCTCTTCACCGCAACTCCCGAACTGGCCCGATGAGAGGGAGAGCCCATCCCTAGCACCGCCCTGGGGAATTCCATCCACCCTGAACACAGCTCCATGTTCAGTGTACTCTGAAGTATCCCCACATCCTCTCGTTCCCACACAACATGTAATAGACCCATCCTCTGAACTTGACTTAGGGATACCTGGAAAGGACCTCTGTGGGGTGATCTGCAAGATGAAGTTGTTGAGGAGGGGAAAAAATAATAAATAAAAGAAATATAGAACAAGAAAGGATCTTTTTTTTTTTCTTCCTTCTAGGTTGGAAAGGTTAAACTAAGTCTCCATGCAGTACCTACCTGATGGAGATGCTAATATTTAAAAACACCACTGCCCCAGGAAAGAGCCTGACAGACAGGCTTCTGCCCCAGGAGGTGGCAAGATGAACAACGTCCAAGGGAAAAATTCTTGTGTATGCTGTCTCCTCGCACTCAGTACACCAGTGTGGAAGCTAGTAGCAGACTTTTACAATTTGATCAGCTTGGAGGGCTATACACATATCCCAAAAGCTCATGCATTACAGGCTAATGATTTCAATTGAAAAAAAAAAAAGAAGTAAGATTTTGTTTTTTTGTTTAAGTCAGGGAGAAAGGGAGAAGTAGGGGGGACAAAGAGCTTCTTAAAGGATTTAAAAAAAGAATTGGAAACAATCCAGATACATTAGCTCAAGTAGCAACTAGTTAGAATGCTGTAAAAATGAGATAAAGTCAACGCGGTTCCTTCTAACTCAGGCACCAGGGTTTATGCTTGGTGAGTTCCTACTATCCTATCAGACCTCCAAGGTCACGCTTTCTGTTTTTGCATGCAACAGTATGCAAAATTAACACAGAACAAGTTCAGCTGCTAAATGGTTAAGTTTGCTCTACTGTCTGGCCACCAGTTGGCAACACAAAAATGCAAAATAGATCCTTTTCAGGATGTTTATTTTCACATCCTTCCGAAACTGATAACTTGCAATTGCAAAATAAACCTTCATGTGTGGCATATTAGCTCTCATTTTTCATGGTTTCATAGTTTAATTGTTTCAAATGTTACACTGGTCTAAAGATTTAATATTAAATATCTTGGCTCTTGCGTGAATTCTGTTGTCAGGATAAATGGTCTGTTTTTTCTTTCAATAGTTATCCAAGAAGCTCACAGCTAAGCTAGAAAAATATTATGCTGTATTCCTGTATAGTGAACTTTAAATAATCACTTATAATAAATTTAGTAGTAAGGACATTAGTAGATTTATTTCCTTAGTATCAAATATTCAATAAACTGTGGACATTTGTGGGTGTATCAGAGTAGTAGTTTGCATTAATAATTTTGCCGTGTCTTGACTGTAATTTACTTCTGCTACGATTTGTAAAGTTATACTTGCCAGTGCAACAATTAGAATAATTTCACTATTATTTCTAGCATTAAGTATTGTACTTATGTTAACAATGTGGATATTTTGATTTTCAAACTTAGGGCTCTGGACGCTTAGTAGCAGGTGGCAAGTGCTACACGCATTTATAGGTGGGTAATTCTGGCAACATGCAAAAAGGTTGCACAGAATCCCAACTCAGAGGTTTCTACACTCTCATTCCCTCCGCTCGGTAAAGTGCGTATGCTTTGCTGAATGACAGAGAACAATCTAACAACTAGAAAAATAACTGGTTTGTTCTGCAGACCTCAAGTATTAGCCTATAAGGCTTCCTTGTTAATCTATTTTCCTTTTGAAAAGGATCAAAACAAAACCACATGCTGTTTCCACTTTGAACTGTCGCAATTAGGTTAACTATACTCCTGACTACCACTAAAAAAATGAAATGAAATTATGAACAAGAGCACAGCAGAGACAGATAGATTCCCCCCACCCCCCAGCCCCTAAATTTGGACTTACTTATGTTTTGTCAGTTAAGAAAACCCCCAAGTCTCACTTTCTTTCTGGCTGCAGGGGATTTATACAGCTTAAAGTGTGAATTAAAACCAAGACAAGGACTACCTCTGACTTGACATCCTTCTGGAAGGTCCTGTAATTAACTCTGTTCTTTAGCTGTGAAATTGCCCAAGACCACTTGAGACAGAGTGAGACATTACCTTGGCAGAAAGAGATAAGTTAAGAAGGAGGGTTAGCCTTTGCTCTGAATTACCTGGGCTGTGGGAGCAGGTACAGATATTAAAACAAACTCAAATGTTATTTTAAACAGTTATCTATATTTAACTATTTTCCCCTAAAGCATTACTATGTAAATAGATTCTCATCCTTTATCTTGAAGAGTATCTGTAGTGGATTTCACAGACTAAACTCAGTTAATGATAACGAAACTAGACCATTAGCACAGTCTGTTCTTTCTGCTAAACATTTTTTTCTTTTCTTGTGAAAAGTACTGCAGGAGGTCAAAGTGATCTTCTGACCTCCCTTTTCCTACAATTTTGTTCGTTACTTTAGTGTGGTCCTTAGTATCCATTAGCTGCAGGAAAATTAGAAAAAGAATCTCGAGGAATTTATAGCATTCAGAATGGGTATGGAATACAGTCACAGGCACAAGCCTAAGCCTGGTTAGCAAAGAACTGCTCTGTGTTTATATACTCAACCGTCACAAAACTCCCACAATCTCAAAGCCTTGCTTTGTATAGCAAATCTGGACTGTGCATACAGCATGATTCCCACGTATCTGCAGATCAGTTTGTTTTGTCCTTGCATAGGTGCAACCTTGAGCCACAGCAATGCTGAGTATTTCAGAAAAGATGGGTTTTTCAAGTGTTTAATTTGTCTTTGTGGAAATCCTATGCATTCCTATGGCTCACACCTGTATTTCTCATGTACCATAACACCAGCATCAAAGTTTCCTTGACAGACACAAGAACTACACCACTGATTTTCTGGATCCCACCCTATCAATAATTTGCAGAGAATTAAACCAATACTCCCACCAGATTTTACAGAAATCAACAGGAGTTTCATTTGAACAAATACTAAATGAAGCTATAATGAATATATCCAAATCTTTCAGAGCAATGGATATAGCAAGTCTGTTATGCTATCCGGTTGTCAGCAGCTCAACCTGGTGAAAGTGTGCCCAGAATTTTGGGATGGAGTCTTCTTTCCCCCATCCCTTTAGTTTTACCTGTTTGCTTTCTGGTTAAGGCAATATGACGTACTCACACTTCTGCTTTCATTCCCACTCAGTTTAGTGGTCCAAATCCTTCAAAATCCCTATTTGAACCTCTAACATTAAAAACAACACCTGAGAATTATAGGAAAAAAAGACAGCTAAAAGCCAGCATCTTCCAGGCCCAGTAAAGCTGGTATCTCAATAAAATGAGCAAAACACTCTGTAGGGGCCATAATGGATAGAATTTATCTTAAAACTAGAAAATAGGTAGTAATAAACTGCTACTATCATCCATTATATTTCTTAAATTTAATTTGTGATATGCACTGCAAACAGTGATTCTACGAGTGTTTAAAAAACGCAACAGCAAAAGCTTTCTTCTTTTGAAGAAAGGTATCACCTGGCAGGACAGTGAGAAAACACCACGAGCAGATCTCAAAGACAGAGAGAGTGGTTTACTTGTGGAGGCCGGCTAGGCGGTGTGCTTATGAGAGGTGCGGGGCCCATCGCAGAGGCTGCGTTCAAGCTCCTTTCTCTTTCGTCCTGGTAAATTCGATCTCGTTCGGCTTCTGGCAGCTGCAAGAAGTTCTGCATAGCCCGAAGGTTTACCAGTAAGGACTGCGAGGCAGTCTTGGGATCCTCTTCCTTTCGGAGGATTTCTGAGAGCAAGCCCTGTAGAGAGGGAGGAAAAAAATACGCTGGAGAGTTAGCCTAGGTGAGCGCCTGTAAAACCGTGCTCTGCAAAGCCACTGCTTATCAGTCCTCTGTCTTCTTTCCACTGGGCTGAGAACGAGAGCAGCAAATGCACTAATCACTTCACACAGGAATATATTAATGGCATTGTAGGTAGCAGAGAAGAGAGCCTCAACTGTGCCCTTAATTTTATTAAGCATCTGGTTTACATACAACATAAACTGAATCTGCCTAATAGGTCTCCCTTCTTTTATTGGCTTAACTTGCCATGAAATCTTTCACAGTCGACAGACAATCACAAGACGTTAAGAATAAGTGAAGTACAGATAGTCCAGAGGTGTGACACTGGGGCATTCTCAGGCTTCCCAGACAAAACGCATAGCCAACCTAAAAAAATGGCTTTCCACATTTCTAGCAACTTAAACAGCTCTCTGAAAGGAAGTGATATTTCACAACTAATCTGAGACAATAAACTCGCAACCTTCCTAAAGTACTGCTTAACTGACTCAGGTCCATATTTTTTGTAAGTCAATATTTCATTTTAAGAGCTGTATATTGGAGTTTAACAAGTGACAAAACTCACTGTTGGATGCTCCCCCTCCTTCACCCTTCTTCTCCTCCCACTGTCCCCCTCTCCTCGCCAGGACAATCCTAATTCTCCCCCAGTCCATTGCCTGGGCTATTTATTTGAGTGCCTCCTGTGCAGGTCCCATTTCCTAAGTCCATTTACCATCACTGTCCTTTGACCACTTTCAGAGTCCAGCAACGATAGATAAAAGCGAACACCGGGGCCGTGAGAGGCAAACAGCATCCAGGGCATCTGCAGCAGTGAGCCAGAGATGGGCAGGCTGCAGACGATAGCGTGCCACCAGCAGCTTGTACAGACCACACCAGGTTTCCTACGTTTAATCATTTCATCTCGGTTCTCAGCAATGGAGGAGACCTGGCGGTCCGGGACACCTAATTACTCTAAAAGACAAAATATTTATGAACCCGTGAGTGCAACTAGAACTTTAATGTCAACAGGTTCTTGAAATCTGCCCCATGCCAAATTCTCCTTTTAAATATGTCAGGCGTACAAAATGCTCTACTGTCTTGAAGTAACAAGGCAGTGATAAGAAAACTAACTTTTGCAAAGCAAACGTGAACTTCTTTTTAAAATAAATGTTGTTGCCATGCTGGGACAAGGAGAGGGTTGGTATGAGAGGCTTTTCTTGCTAATCACAAGGGAATATGGATGTGATTTTAAAGAAATAGCACAACCCAATGTCTCTTTTCCTAAAAAACTGTTGTAAGTTATTTGGTATAATGGAGGAGTGAAGGGAGGGAGGGAGGGAGGCAAGCAATAAAAAAAGCTAAAACTAAGTGAGAGAGGCAATCTTGACTGAAGATAACCCATTCCTAACGGAGTGCAACATAAAGCTATGGCCCAAGCATCAGCCTCCTCTGTAGGGAAGTCTGATGCTCACAGCACCTAGAGTTGTCACCTCTCTCAAAGGTCCTATCCTTTCGGGCAAAAGCCCCTTACAAAGGTGCTGCTGCAAGGCCACTGCTCTCGGGCAGCTGTATTTTGGCAGGGTCAGAGCCCGCCTCGCGCAGCTCTGAGGTCTGCATTTGCCCCGTCACCCCTCCATTTCTAAGAGGCGATGAGGATGGAGGTGCTAACCACTACACTGGGGCCAGTGTGGTCCTCATGCCTCTGTCTGTGCCTGCACACATAAGAGGGAAATGGGATGGAAAACACAGTCTTTCCAGCACTAAGCATGAAAAATAATTTGGAGGAAGATTTAAAAAAAAATAATCCTGGGGAATACTTTCTTACCACTATTCTTCATCCCTCCTCTTTTCTGGTGTCCAGGCAGAAACTATTCAGAAGGTAAATAAATGAGTTACAGACAAAAGCGGCATTTGGGTGGAGTGTAAGTTTTGAAATTTTTCTTAGTGATTAGTCTCAACGATAAACTTACTAACAAATAGGGAAGTTAAATTCTTATCCACTATTTTTTTCTACTTCTAAGTACCCAAACCCACTGTTACTAGTGTTTGTCAGTGGTGGGGTTACGCTGCCCATCCTCCAAGCGGCATCAAAAATGCTTTTGTGCCACTGGAGACAAGGCAAAGCTGTCTGCAGAGCACAGGATGTATGATCGAGGTGTAAGCAGATGTGATTTCTGACTGCTACTGTGCTGAAAACAACTGCACCAGGATTAAAAAGAGGAAAGAAAAACTAAACTGAAGTGGACGGATCACTGGCAGGAGAGGAGACTCCTTACTAACAGCCAGCCCACTGTCAGCCACAGGAAACGTCCTTGAAAAATACTTTAGCCCATAATAGAAAATATTTGCTCGTATAAGCCTTTGCCACATAGTGGGCAGCTAAAAAAAAGCAGAAAAGGCTGTTTTTCTTTTATAACTTTTCCCCTCTCAGTAAAATAAGTAAACAAAGAAAATTGGGGTTTGTATTTTTCCTGTGTTTGTCAGTACAACCATTGCTGCAGGACACCTCTTGGTGATTAGAAACGCCATTAAGTATTCATTCTCCTCTCCTTCCCCCATCACTGCCATGACTCTTTGCATGAGCTGGGAGCAGAGGACACAGATGCGGAGAGAGGAGGGGAGATGAGAGAGCGGGGAGAAGGCAAGGAGGAGGTGTTTTTGCTTCTAGGAGCTTTGAACCTAAAGGTCAGAATATGTGAAGGAAATAACATGAAAAAAAAAGGTGTAGTACCTGGTGCAGGCAAAGACTTATAATGCATTTTGCCTGCTTCGAATATTACTTCATTGCTACTACTTCAATTTTCTGAGCACAAAACTTCAGCTAAAGATTGTTAGACAAGATGTAAAATGGGAAAATCCTAGAAAGAAAACATCAGCTTTCACATCCTGCCCCATGCTGACGTGCAGAGAATTACTGTCCGTTTCACCGGGCTTGAACTGGTTTGCCAAGATACAAGTCTTGGTGTGATGTCCTGATATTGCACCTCAGGTTGCATAAAAGCTAAATGCTGTTTTGCATAGAGATTATAAACAGCGCCAGGCTCTGAGTCCTCCTCTCTGTTCCTCCCTTGTATTCTTTTCGCACTGGAAATGCGTTTTCTTAAAATGTTACCAGGTCCCATTGAAAAAAAGCAAGCTTACACGTCATCGCAAGTATAATTCATTACTAATTGCACAAAAATGTTCAATAAATATTATCAGGGCTTTCAAAAGCTAATTATGAATTCTTTAAAACTGGAGATAAACGAAAGTGTCTGCCAATATGAACGAAAACACTGCCTGTCTGGCCCCCAGTTTGTCTCCTCTTTGAACGTAATCACTGATTCAAATAGATTTTATCAGCCTGATAGAACTTCAAAGCTCCCAGAAGAAAAAAAATGCAGTTTGCCCAAACCTCCCCCAAAACACGCAGAACGTCCCTGAACGCTATCCCGCTCCGCGGCAGGGTGCTCCCATCCCATGTCCAGGTGGAGGATTATTCGGAGGCTCCACCCACGAGCCTGGATCCCCGCCAAGTAAGTTATAAGCAGACACATTTATCTATGTCGCTTAGTAGCAAGAGGAGAGCTGTCATGATAGTGTAATAGCACCTTTTTACCTTTTATTCAATAGTGATATGGATAGTGTGCTTTTTCTTAAATTACACTACGAAGAATTATATGAATACAGTGGCAATTTCTGTTATACTTAAGCAGGCAAATTTCTCTCTACCACATAATTTACAGAACTCAAATTCAATAAAACATTACATGATGGTCCATTACTGTTATCAATTTTGAATAATCCATCTTCATTTTTCATTTTACTGGAAAATAAAGTGTGCCAAAGACAAAGTGGAAGAAAAAAAAAAAAGTGCCTGAGAAGGTGGTTTGTGTAAACTTAGATTTTGTTTTAAAATTACACAGAGCAGTTTACTGCATCCAAGCATTCTCCCTCGAAATAGCAATTGCCCAGAATTAGCATGAGCACAGTCCTAAATACGCAGAAGTTTTCACATATGAGAAAAGGCATTCTACATGAACGAAAGGCAATGTATCCTGGCAGCTAATATTTTAAACAAGCATGGGGGTGAAGTAGAAAGGAGGGGAGAGAAAAGGCATCTGGCAGAAACACTGAGAAGTACCTAAAAACCTTGAGGTGAAAAACTGTCACGGGTGAGAAGAAGAAAAATTACAATAGTCAGACACAGCAAAAGCAGCAAAAAGCACTCCCCCTCCTTTTGTGACGACGGAGCCGAGAGGTCACCTCCGTACAGCGGCACCCGAGTTCATGCAGCAAATGTTATGGTTGAAAGTGTACACAAACAGAGACAGGAGCCCCGAGTTACAGTTCCAACCACAACCATGACTAACACAATTCCTTGCTCGCGCAGTACGTACATGTCACCCTGCCGTGCACCAGGTTAAGCTACGCCTTCAAGTCAAATGTAAGACCTGCCTGTGGGAACCCAAGCTTTCCGTTTCCTGACTCATCTCTACATTTACAAAGGCAAGACAGAAATGGCAGAGGAGTTTGTTTATTTGTTTAAGGCTCCGAAGGTGATTCAGCCAAACAACTGCCGATGCTCTGCTCCGGCTCTCTGAAGAAGAACAGAACAGAGTCAAGAACCTCCCAGTTTTACTGCAAATCTGCAGGGGCAGGCTGAGCCTCTCTGCTGACAGCAGAGGCTGGCATGGGGCACTGCGCTTTGGGGGGGCTTCCCCAATGCATCGGCACTGTCACCCCGTGGCTGCTCTGTGCCACCCGGGCCAGCGAGCTGCTCGCAAATGCCATTTTCTGACCAGCAAAGCGCCGGAAAAAACTGAACTCGCTCTTTCAAAAGAGCAGAGGTGTCTGCACAGTGCACTGACGTCAGCTGGAAAAAATACTACGTTTATTAATTCGGCCAAACGGCAACCGAAACATAACCAGCTCAATTTACTGAAATTACCCTAGCAACTACAGAGTGGTACGCACATTTGGTAGTCGTGCTTGAGGTGAAGTTCGGATCTGCTAGCACAAATCCTGACTCAACAAACTTTTCCATGGTGCACTACAAAGAGGTGCTAACAGGATTCAATCTGTTTCTTTGCAGCCAGCGAGCTGGAATCGCAACTGCTGAAGGACAAATAACACTTCAGACCCCACTACGCCCTGAAGCCTTCCTAGAAGGGCCACTGCGAAATTTCTCCTGGAGAGAGGTGCTCCATCCTCTGAAACCACTTCTGCTCCCTATAGCAATTGTTCTATTGTTTCTGGATAGACGCTAATTTTCATTCAAGTTATTGCCTTCTCTTCGATTAAACTTTGCAAGGCACATTCCTGAGAACTACACATTTTTGAAACCGCCATTTTGAAGTTAAGGGTAGGGGAGAAGTTATCCAAGACGATATTAAGGACACCCTTTCAATTTTCTGAGGTGCGGCTGAAGGATTTTTTCTGCCTTATAAATAGCAGATAATTTAAAGAAAAGATACCCTAGTTTTCATAAGTAATTTTACCAAATTCTTTCCTTTGAGCTTGAAGGAAGCAGAAATATTTCTAGTCAACATTTTTCCCCCAAAATCAATACTTCTTGGAAATTAGGGCCAAGTGCTGAATTACCACCCTAAGCTGGTAGAACCTCCTCTTCCCACCCAAAACCCCCACCAAATTCTGTATTCATACTGCAGAGCACAAGTCTGTAAAACAAGAGGTGCCAACACCTTCAGCCAATTCAACCAAAGTCCATTTTCATTGCCAAAACTTTCAGCTAAATTACTTTTAGTTTATAGTTCATTTCCTTCCTTAACTTTTACGCTGAAAGCAAATCTCTCCCCTCATCTGAGACTGTATCTCGACATCAGGGTTTTTGTGCACAGAACTCCTAACTGATTTCAGTGAGATCTTCTGCTTTCAGAAACTGATGGCATGATATGGTCCCTGGACACGGCTCAAATATGCTTATGACAGTTTCAAAAACGTCAGTGGTAAGCCTGAGTTAGCTTTTTATCTCAGAAAACAGTAGATGAATTTAAACAAGCATTTTCACTTGCTCTAGCCAAAAAGAAAAAAAAAAGACAAAAGATATTACATCAATATTAGAAAATAATATCTAAATATCATCAGCTATTAAAGTGCTGCCCTAGTTTTAGGTAAATATGATGTATCCTTGAATAACGTGAGATAAATTCCAAAGTACAACAAGCAAAACAAATTTAAATGCTTTCTTACAAGAATCACAGGTATCTTTACAGGTATTTATACTTGGACATTAGCTGTTATTGTGGGTACAATTAACAATTTTCAGTTGTGCAAATGTGAAATGTGCCTACAACAAACTCCTCTGGATTTCAGTGGGACTTTGCTTCATATTAAAAGTAGGCTGAGATATTTCTTGGCAACACTGAGGCTCCTACTGCCTAGGCTTCTAGTATTTTTCCTTTCTGTTCCCTACATTTGCCACAATACATAGCAAATACTGCAAAATCTTATGTAGCTAACTGCAAATACTAATTTGACTAGTTAATGCAATTTGTAGGATATAGGGATACCACTCTGTGTTCTTTCAAGTAGATTTGGTTGAAAATTGCCAAAATATGTATTTCATATATATATATATTTCATATCTCTTTGTGGGATTTGTTTTCAGTGTTCATTTTGGGGTTTTCCCCTAGTTTTGGGTCACTTTGAAAACATTTTACAAAGCTGGTTAACCACAACATCTGTGGAAGAGTTGAACTTTAAAGAAATATTTAATAACACTTGTGGTAAGAAAAATATATAGTAATCAGGAATCAGTATTTGCACTAGAAATCTGGTTCTACAATTGCATTCATCACACCTCAAGAGCGTCTTCTTATAACGTCTCATATAAATTCAATGTCCAGTCAGAACCAATTGTCCTTGTATTTCAGGTAACAAATACTGTTCATGCACAAATGATAAGAGACCAAAAGCTGTATGCAAAACTAGCTGACAAAAAATGAACAAATTACTTTGGAGGGAGGAGGAAGTTGAGAGAAAACAAGCTGCTTTTAGGCAAGTCTGAGAAAGAGGTAAGTATCTAATCAACTATTCAACTATTCAACTGAATTATTTGCTCAGTTTTTTGCCCAGGTAAGATGGCAGCTGCAAACCATGGCAACTCGAAGTTACTATTATTATTTCAATACTTCATAGTATCAATAGTTAAAATATTAATCATTGTATTAAACAAAACTCTATGTTACTTACTTGTAAATATAACAACTGGCACTGCCTGAACCTAACTTACGTAAGTAATCCTTCCATGAGTTCATGCATCCCATGAAATTTGGTATGAAAGACCCAGATCCTGAAAACCTCCTCTGCTGTTAAGAGGAAAGACACAGAACTCTACAGAGAATTCACACCACGACTCTACTTTCTTTTAGCTAAAGGAGGATGTAAAAATTTTTAAGGCAATAATAATTCAGAACAATTACAAATGACATGCTGATTCAAACCTGGTACCAGTGCATTTGAAACAGAATTTTTATTCTCTAGGCTACGCAGGGAGAAACATCAACATTTCAACAGAAGCCCAAATTATGATTTTTTTTTTACTACATCCTATAATGGACAAATACTTGTTCCTTAAGTTCAAAAATGTGCAATCAAAGCAAATTTACCTAGGTCTTTTAAAAATATTTCCTTTTAAAAAAATTCCTATTTTATTTTCTGTTAAATCAGACTTCTAAAATTTTGAGATCTTATTATTTGCATTGGATATACTGACATTTCTTCCATAATTTCTGCTTGATTAAATTCCATGCAACATGGCATTAAGTTAAATTCATAGAGCAGAATAAATTATAACAGGGTTAGCTTCTAAAACAGGTGTAAAAAATAACACATTTTAGTGTTACTTATCAGCTTTGCTGGGGCTAGTTTTTTCTGCACTGAAGAGCTGAAGTATATGTTCTGACGTGGACATCGGCAATCTCAGCAACTACTGTTTTTGCGACAAACTACAAAAATACATGAAAAGAGTAGATCATCTAAAAATAAAGCTTTTCTTTTTCAATCTTTTCAGAAGCCTGAAAAGACGTTATTAAGACTTTCACTAGCAAATAATAAAAATAAACGAGGACAAAAGACCATCTCGGGTACACCTGTGAAAGAAGACAGGTTGTTCAGTGCATGCACGTGGTCAGCACGGCTATACCTTTGCATCACAAAAGGCAATGTGTTGGGTGACTTTGTGAATGGTTCTGCATAGAGCTGTTCATGTCCTTCCCAGGGAAGATTCAGGTTAAGATATTAAACCATCGCAACTAGAGAGGAACCAGGGTGTCTGTAAGAACAGCGGGTATTGCCACAAACCAATCACTGAAGATTTCTGTACTGTATCAACGTGGACGCTGGTCCTGCAAGGAAGCGCGGTTCCTTCACAGGAGCTAAGTGACAAGGCAGAAATGAGGAGAGAGACCTAAAAAGTGATAATGACTAAATATATATAGAGAGAGAAGGTACTCTTGGGTTTAAAAAAATAAGAAGACAGACAACTGACCTGAGTTCGGTTAAAAGCCACACGTGCAAATACTGCCTGTGAGATTCCTGCTCGTTTCAGTTCGTCACGGACCCACTGGTAGATTTCGGAAGACACCTCTGTGTTTGTTGAGACCTGCTGCTCCAACGGCTTGTTCATGGATCTACTGACAGGAGGAGGGTGGTTCAAGTACTGTTGGTTTAAGGACTGCTGGGCTAGAAGTCTGTTCACTGCATACTGCTGGTTCAGCAACTGGGCCATTACCAGCTGCTGATTTACCAGCTGAGGGCTAATGGGAGTAGATACAAGTCCAGGGTGCAGGTTTGGAAGCGGGGTCCGAACTGATGGTTGACTACCATGAGAAAGCTGAACAGGGGATGGAGGCTGTTCGGCTGTGTTCCCTGGGACCGGCTGCTGACCGAAGTTGACATGGTTGGCACCTTGCTGGGATAGTTCAGAAAGGCTATCCATCTCAACTACGGTGGAAAAGAAACATTGAAAAAGCCAACATAAGACTGAAAATCACAAATTTCACGCTCTTCGCAAGATGTGCTAATAAAAATAAATGTAAAATGGCGCATTCAGGTGTAAGCTTACTGTACTCTCCAGCCTAGATCAGCAGGCCCATAACATCACTGTTGTGGCTATTTGCCTTCAAAATATACCTACAAGTAATGGTGTAGTGAATATTCTTCTAAAAAAAGATCCAACAAACCGCCCATCATTGTCACTGGGCCCTTGGAGGAACCAGCAAGAACATCAGAGGCAAAACCACATGCTGGAAACCACGTATGGCAAAGGAGTAACTTCCTGACAGTTTTGCAAAGGTGCAACGCAACTGAACTGCAAGCGTGTGGCTGCAGAGCGCGTCCCCGCAGCGATGGATGCAGGGGACTTCAGACAAGGCAGCAAGCAACTAGAGAGGGGGCAAACCCGAGAGACGGGGTACCAGACTGTACGCTGCAGAAGATGCGGGTGAAACAGTAAAAGCATCTGTGCAAAGGGTAAGGAGGGCTGTTATGGGAAAGCACTCCCCAACCAGAGAGAGAAGCCCCCGGCGACTGGTTTTGTTCCTCCCATGGTGTCCCCGCCACAACATCTGCAGTTCCCAGCCACTGGAAATCTGTAACAAGCAGGGTGGGGTGCGGACCTCCCCATGCTCTGCTAATTTCTAGATGCTGCATCAATTGTACGGGACTGCTAGGAACTAGTATAATTTATGTAAATTACACAGATGGGCTGCTTTATCTTGCAACCATGTATGCATGGGGTTTTTTCAGTGACTTGCAACATGGTTGAATTTTTTTCTTATATTAACTCATCTGCCTTGACACACCCTCCTTTTTAATTAACAACACAGTTTTTTAAACTACAAGAGTTCTTCCAGCTCCCCTCTTGTGCATGATAAGACAATATGAAATAACTCTAGGCTGATGTAAAGGAGTCTCCTTTTTATCAATGTATGTCACTTTTTCATTTTAAACAATCTCAGTTCTAAAGCTTTAGCAATGCTGGTCTGGAAATAGCCTTAAGAAAATATGCTTTATTTAAAATCCAAAACTCCAGTATCTTCACAAAAGTGTTGTAGCAATTTTTTTTCTTATACTAGTAAAGCATATTTTGGGAAAAAAAAAAAATAAAAGGTAGCGTCTGAGCTTTTCATAGTAAGTATGATCTTCACTAACAGTCATTCCGTGCAAGACCACCCTTTCCTCCACAGGGATGAGAGCTGGAAGAAGAAATCGGCACCTGGATTCTCACCCACAGCCCTGCCTTCCTCCTCTGTCCTGTCATAGGCAGAAATTTAAAAAAACCAAAAACCATGTTGTTCTGCAGAGAGGTCTGGTGCCCATGGCCTGGATCAGTGCCCCAGTGGAGCACCCGCCGCTCCTCATCCCTGTGGCTTTGGGGGCAGTGGGGCCTCCCCCCAGCATGAGGTTACACAGGAATACACACACACACGTTTCCTATGCGCTGGTTTCATTGTCCCTGAATGAACGGACGGTGAACCCCTCTTGGCACGTCATCTAAGTCAAATTTTGCAGGGATTGCCCCATGCAGGAGCGCTGCAGCAACGGAGGTGGGAGAGGATGGTGCGGAAAGGTCACCCTCCCATGCAGGCGCTCTGCTGCCTGGCGCACGGACCACCTGAAACCAAGCGAAATCTCACCACTGACTTCGGTGGTCTCAGAAGAAGGGTTTGGTGTTGCACAGAAGGTACAAAGCAGATAAAGGAAAGAAGCCGCCTTTTTTCACTAGCGGAAAGTAGAGATCAACCCAAGTGGGCCATTCGCTTGGAATAGTAATTCAAGCAATTATCACAAAAGTGATGCATTGTCTTCATTACAGCCTTAAGCTATAAAAGGCAAGGAACCCGTTTTGGTAGATGAATGATTTTGTTTCAAATACTGAAAGCTAAGTCAAGCTCAAAATTCAATCCAAATTGAGGTCTCATTTCTTCATTCTGTTGAAAACTACGTAGAAATTTTCTGGCATAAAGTGTTCAAAATTATGTTAACAGGTTTAAGAAATGGTTTGAAAAAGGGACAATACAGAAAGATAAAAGGTATTACAAAATTAACACGTCCCAGTGATAGATTTTTTCCTCCAGTAATTTACTTGTGCTTGCTACAACAAATTGTCACAACAACTATTTGTTAAAATGAATCGAAATTAGGGTCCCAAAGTTAGAGAAAGATATGAATTTGTAAAATTATAGCATTCTTGTTGGAAGGCAGTGATAGTTATAGAAGCCTGTTTCTTTAAATATACATTAGTCAGAGCAAGAAAAAAATACATACATTGAAAAAGTCAGTCCGTCACAGTTCCAGGAACAGGTTTTTTAAACAATTATTCTGGGTGGTAGAAGATCTCTAGATTTACAGAATGACAGCTTTACATCTCTGGCAACCCAAGTCAGTTTGGCTGTTTCAATAGCAAATATTTATTTAAATGAATTCTTTCACTATATATGTACTTTCTACACCTACTCATCAAAAGCATCCTAAACTTATCGTGAGGGGACCTGGCTTCTTTTATGACTGTGACAGACCTCAGCGTGACACATAATGGTATGTATCCACCATCACAGCAAAAAAAATTTTTTTTTGCTTACCCATCATATCTTTTGCCTTCTTGAAATGTTTATACCACCTTCCAAATTCCTGACATTTTGCTGCTGAGACATTTGCATAGTAAGTGCTGTTCACAATGGAAGAAATCATACTCTGTGTGAAAAGGGGAGAAGAAAAAAAAATCTGTAATACAGAGCAGTACAAGTCAAAGCACAAATTATTTCAATTGTTGAAACCATTATATTTTTAGAGTTTGAGAACCGTATTGCATTTTTAATCCTATCATCCAAACCCTTTTATAAAACTCATTAATTGAGCATAAAAACAAACCAAGGTATATTGTAAATGGGAGCAAAAAAAGCAGAGGTACTAAGAGAAGAACAAAGTTATCGACCAAGAAACATCAGGCAATGGGATGGGCTCTGGACGGAAGATGCTAATCTTGAAAGTGCATTTTGTTGGTACTATTTCTGCTTTAAAATTTGATTGACCCTTCACATACCCGCAAGTTTACAGGCATACAAATCCTACACTGACTCCAGAAATACAAGCAATGCCCCAAGTTATCCATGCCCATTCCCTTTGTGCCACTTATCACAGGGCAGACACCAGAAAATCATAGGATGAAAGTTTATCTGAATGACCTATTAGTAGGATAAAATAAGAGGGATTATAGTAGAATAAAACATGTAACAACCCAAAATGAACCCGGACTTGCTTTTCCTAAACAGGGTATTTTAAGTGATTCACAGAAACAGGCTTATGAAAAGCTCTCATTGTCATGTCTAATTCTGTAACTGAATATTAGCTGTAAAATAAAGGATGATAGAGATGATTTTTTCTCAAAGGTTCTCGAGATATCAGATAGCTACAGTGAGAAATTTACCTTCTGCTCATTTTTGACCAATTTTAAAATAGTGGAATTTACAATGCATAAAACTTTCAGTTCCAGTACATTCTTTTACAAAATCAATTAAGACTAAGCCTTGCAAAATGAGATAATGCTCTGACTTCAAAATTATACTCAGTATATGATGTACGAACAACAAAATTAGCAAATGTAATTTCAATAGACCGAACTTTGCCACCCTTTAGATTTCTATGTGGAAAGCAGTTACTTTTAGCTTAACTACAGGAATTGTCCAGCATATTGAGAAAACAATGACAGTCAAGAAGACAAAGCCCTGATTATTATGTTTCTTCGCTATTCAGCGTGTAACATTTAGCTATATTTGTGATGTCGTAAAAATCGATGTACAGCATCTACCCTTTCTTACACAAACTACAATAGCCACTTGAAGAAAGAATTTGGAGTAAAAATGCAATAAATATTACTATAAGTCTTCTTTTATAAGGCTAGTGCAGCTTCTGAGTAAAAGTACCTTGATTATTGATCTTAGTGAAGTTCATTATAACCATTTTCTAACGCATTACTCAGTAACGTGCTATTTGTGGAGGCTCAGAACTGCTAGAGTGAGGCAGTATTATTTGTGCCAAATGTGGATACTCTCTACTCACCAGGCAGCTATTTTAATGTTTCTCTGAATCACCAAAATTCTTACCATTCCTTGATATTAATCTGGCATTTCTGAAATTAGCTAGAAGCTTCTTGTCAGTGGCATAAAAGGAGAATGAAATCTTAATAGACTACTGCAACTCTAGCCTGAATGACCTGAACCAAGCTCAGCTGAACCCAATTTCAATTTCCAATATAATAGCAGTATCATTAATGTCTAATACTTACAAAATTATTGTTTAAGCTCTTTTACAGATTAAGCCTTTTTAAACATGGGCATACATAAGGCATGATTTAAAAAGTCCTTTGGATCTGAACTGGTAAATTATACGAATGCAGTTACCGTACATGCAAAACCTGCAGATTTGCATGTGCAAAATGGGGAACTGCACATGTAATGGGCCACCATCCCATATTAGCTTGTGTATATTTTGTGGATGCCATTTAGACTTCAAGGTGGTTTTCTCTCATTTTACTTTGCCCCTTTCAAATGTCTTCTCCTGCCCAAATAACTTTAGCAAGCATGAAAGCATGTACATTAATAATAATTTTATTAAACTACCTATTATTAATGAAGATATTTGTCTAGGATTTCCTAGTCCTCCCTCTCATGTCATTTTACAAAGAAGATATGCCAATGACATGGCAGTTTGTGACATCCCCTGCTTCTTCAGGAATAAATTTAACGCAGTTACTTTATTTTACAACCAAATAGGGGACTGGTCTGTTTAAATAACGCTGCTAGGAATTTTAGCTTCTTTGACACAATGTGAATTTCAGGCTCTGATGGCTAATATTGGGATTTTGCTCCGGCTCTTCAAAGTAGATAAAAAAGAAAAACCCACAGACATTATCAACACATTTTAAAATGAAAATTATCCTGCTTTTTCTTTGAGAACACTTCACGCAAACATTCAAGTGATATTACCTACGCTAAGAATCCTCATCAGGAGGAATCAATGATTTATTTACTAATTCACTGAAGGCAAAATTTTACAAGCCAGATAAAATATTACTACCTTGTTAACTCAGAAAATAACTTGACAACATTGAATTTCATTGTTTCTATGCTTTATTTATTATGTTGTCATCAAACCTGCAGTCACGTCAGTGCAGAGAGATGCACTTTGCTAATAGAAATTCCTATATAATTCCTATTGCTGTAGAATTCCTGTATGTTTTAATGGCAATCTACATATACGAATGCCCACTATGTTTAAGGCCTCAAATTGAAGATTAACCCAATGGGTCTTCAGAGATCCCCGATCTAGAGTGGAGGCATATTGAAGGTTTTCTTATTACACGTGAGGAGCTCCCCATGTCTTGGTTTATACTTATCGATAATCAAAATGAAAATGATTGTATTTGAAACAGATCGTATTCAGGTACTACTGTATATCGGCATTCCTTATCTGTGAGGCACAGGGGCAGATGTTTTCCATGTACAAGGATGATGAATACAAACATGTCATACAAATATTCAAATGCATCACATTCATTACTCATAATCTGATTTCTTTTTCACATGCCACAAAGAAAATTGATAGAACACAAAAACTGGTCACAGATCTGCAGTCTTAACGTACCTCCTAGAAGTTTACCCTTGAAAGTAAGTCATGAGACTTCCAGATCCCAAATTTCCCTCTTTCCCCTCTCTCCATGCCTCCCCCTGCCCCAACCACATCACTTGCTGTCCTGTTCTGAGAATCAGGAGATCTCATCTGAAATGGTGCCACCTTCACAGAAATCCCACTATTCTGGAATGATACCATCTGCTGCAGCCCAAGTGCTCTTTTTTTAGCCAAATAAGTTAATTATAATTAGGCATCCAACAACTGTGTGGAGGTAGGGATAGAATTCGTTCTGAAGTTCAGCTGAGGTTCACCCAGCGTAGTTTGAACCAAATCCCATTCTCTCAGGAAGATTAAATAGCAGAGATTTGAAAACCAGACACCATCGTTTCTCAAAGAAGTTGGAGGACTCCCTGAGGAAGTATCTTAAATCTCAACCAGAACTCTTTTCATATGCCCATCAAATAAAACCCGATAAAACGGTAGCATCAGACACCTTTCACATTGTGCCAGGATCTAATGCGAGGTGCGTCCTGCAAGACACGGGGAGGACCCGACCGAGCCTTTCGTGCTGGCTGGTCGCTGCAGCCGCCGCTGCAGGTGCTACACGGGAGGCATTTCTCAGTCATTGCCTCTGACACTGCTCTCCAACCAGGTGAAGTACTGTTCGATCATCGCTAAAAGTATACTGTTGTCCTTTTTGCAAAACAACAAAAACAATGTTAATCAGGTTAATTCAATCATCTAAACCAAAACTGTTCATGCTTTTCTGCCAAATCAACCAACCACAGCAAAATCTGTTATCAGTGATTGCTCAGCTTCCAGTCAAAAAAGCTTTTAACCCCCACAGTCCCAAAACTTCCCCTAAATAACCTTAAAATTATTTTTATATGGGCAGAATGAGGTTGTTTTCATGCCTCATGAAGGGGTAGTTGGGCTGCAGTATTTACACAGAACAAATACATGCTAACAGACTTAGCGGAGAGTAACAGACACAGCAGCTTCCTAAAAGAACTCGGCTGAATTAGATATAGGGAATTCCTTTGCAAATGAAACATTTCTCTCAAAAGGAGCATTGTAACCAAAACTTATTTAGGCCTTCCAGGTTGTTTAACTAGGAAAAAAAAATCCGAGCTCTTTTGCAACTCATTCATCGGTGTTTAAAGTTTCAAGCCTGCTCAGTGGAAGGGGCAAGGGCTGCAACAACTTATTTACACAATTATCTAAATACGATTAAACAGCTGATGGACAAATATTAAACTGGAAAATGTATAGTCATTTCAGCTTAATGTAATCCTCTTTCTGTAAACACCCAAGATGATTTTTTTTCAACCAGAACAGTCCTGACATCTCATAAGCCTAAGGGTGAATAGCAAGAGATTGTTTTTGATAGTTATAAATATTCAAAAGACATGCAGACCATCTGCTTTCATAATACAGGTAAAGCAAGACTGAAATGGTGACTGCTGTATAAAAATGGTTCTTTTAACAAAGTCTTCCTCTCCTCGAAAACTATAAAGACAGATGTCAAAAACTGTTTACACAGGGTAATCAGGAGCGTGCAAAATGTAATATTCCTTTTACACACAGTGCTTGCTAAAGAGATTTTTTTTTTCTTTTTCTTCCCATCTGTGTGTTGCAACACATTTCTACAAGTTAAAAACATTTTTTCAAACAGAGATCTCATGAATACCCAAAAACATGCTATCTGGTTTCTGAATGCTAATTAATTTCAACTAAGGAAACTGATTTTTTTTCTGTAGGAAGGAATGCATGCTTTTGAAATGGAGTACTTCAACAATAAGAGACACTGAAAACAGAACACCCCACAAGTTTAATTCTGCACTAGTTTGACACTGGCTATTTTCACAACTGTTTTACATTCAAACCCACATCTGCTAAATCTGGCTATAAAACAGACAGCAACTATTCTCCCGCTTTTCAAATGAGATTTTATTTATGTTTTACTATTTATCAAGTTTTTCAGCATAAAGCCTTGTAACAACATAATGGTTTTGTCAAATGGTAGGTAGAAGATACCTCATCTTCCAAGCAGAATATGAACAGTGCTGCCCATAAACCCTACAGTCAATTTTCAGAGCAGAAACACTAATCTTGACAGTAACCTTTTAATGTATTATATTAATGGCACAGAGACGTTAAGCACCTTTTTTATAATTCTCAATAAAATGAACATTTACTGAACAATCTGTCAAACTACCGGCTCCATTTTTTAAAGCCAAACTTTTAAGGCTCTATTCTATTTTCTTTTCCATAAATCCTCCACTTTACATCCCCAGACACCATCAGGGTAGCATGTTCCAATACTGCAACCCTAACATGCCTTTAAAAAAAAAAAAAAAAACAACAAAAACCAAAAAGAGAAAAGCTACGAGCCTTTGTCCCTAGACCTAGTTTGAATAGTGATAAAGTTGCAGAACAGAACAGAACTTAAAGATTTGGGGGGGACTGGAGGGGAGGAGGGAGGATCTTTTCATCAAGGACAGAGGAACTTTGTTTCCCCGATCCTAGCCACTATCAGTGGCTTTTGTTTGCGTGGAAATTGCAAGCATCAGTTTTAATACAAGCCGAACTCTTAGGAGTGCTCATTTCTCAGGAAGCTCTACGTTAACATTTTTCAAATGAGAAGAAAACATTCAAGCCCCATCCGGATAACACAGGATTATCCCCAAATCAAAAGATTTTAGCCTGCCTGAGCCTACGCCAGCCCACATACTGCAAAAACCCAACCAGGGCAAAATGTTGTTCCTAGTATTCTGGTATGGCAGAGAATTATCATCTGCCACTCTGAATAAAAGCAGACCAAATATATCCAGCTACTAGCTGTTTTTTGGACAAGGAATCATGAAATGGACAGTTTAATTGCGTATGAAGAATTATGTTAAATTCCTTGGTCCATTACCTTGAACTATAGCAAGTAATGCAATGGAATTTGTTGTCATATGCCCTATAAACACGTAGGATAAGGGAAAAACCCACAGATGGACGGAGAAGAAAAAAACTTTTGTTTGTGCCTTTGGCATTGCACTTGGATGGCTATCTGACCTCCATACTGTTGCCAGGGTCAGGAGAAGTAAGGATCTGCATGGCAAATGCTGGTCATATAAGTTAAAACTGCCTAAAGGCAGATTTAAAATGACGGCACAAGCTTTTCTTCCAATACATGAGCACGTCTTTCCTCCCTTCTCCTATCCTTGCAAAGCCTAAATTATCTCCTCCTCCTTTTCTGCCTTATGTTGTCTTTAAGTATTAGAAATGTACGTATTAACATGAAAATAAAGCTACACTGAATGTAATGAGGGAAGATATAAACCAAAAAGAACCCAAATCGTATATACATATATACATGTACACTTATATACGTATAGAAATATACCCCCACACAAGAAGACTTTGCAAATCAGAAATGAGGATTCAGCATCTGAAGGAACGGATTCTTGCACTATTTTTACCATTTTGTAATGTAAATTCCCAGTTGCTGCATGACAGAGCAGCATTCTCCCAATGTTTTCCGAGCATCTCCCACTGACGGATATAAATAAAGCTCAAATAAAAAGCTGCTTCCCAAGATACTAGTCTTATATCTACAAAGGTTAAAAGCTTAAAAGAGAGAAAGATAGGTAGGTGGGAAATGTTAATTCAGACTTGAAGAACTTCATAACTGCTTTACAAGCTTTATGGCATAGTGCCTTAGACTTATGAAAAAGAAAGAAAAAGGAGCCACGACCTCAACCTATAAAAGATAAGGAGACATAAGACATTTTTGTCTTCATTGTCAGATGTCTGACACAACTCTTTTTAAGAATCCTGGTTTTTATTGCACACTATTTGTAAATAGCAGGTACTTAGTAGTAAAAGTCCTAGATAAACACTTCTTAAAAAGCAGATAAAATATAAAATAATCAATAATTAATAAGTTAATTATTGATTTACTTCATGGAATGAAAATGGTCCTATATTTTGAGGGGTGTATTATTGCCCTAATATTTTGATTCTGATAGTGCCTTTGCCAGAAGAGCTCTGAAACCAGAGAGCTCCATGGGTAAGGAAAGCACTATCCATTTTAGCCAGGAAGCTGCTTAAAAAAAGCTTTCATGAAGTAACTACATTGCTTTAAACCCTTCTTTTAGCTTGAATTGGGAATGCACGTTTTCAAGGGCTCTTGCCGTTGCCTCTACTTTGGTGCCCATCACAAAGCCCTCTCAGGGCACATAGGTAGAATTTCTGCTGGATTAAGCTAAACCCAGAAGCTGTGCTCCAACCGTGGCTGGACTTCAAGCCCACAGGAGCAGAGCTGAGCTACTCCAGGGTGAGTTCCATCCCTCCCTCCCAGCTCCATAACATGGAGACCATCTCCGGGCTGCTGCTGTGCCTATGCTAGGCAAGGCGCTATGTGAAGGTGGCGCGCCTACGCTCACCTCTTCTCCTCGGGACACAAGGAACGAGACTAGAGGAAGCTGGAGCCCAGGAGGACAATCCAGATCACGCACAACAGACGTGGACAGGGCAAACCAGCATTTCTTGTGCAGGAATAAAGGTTGGGATAGGTGGGGCCTTGGAGATCTCACAGATTGATCTGCTTAAAATCTGAGTAAGAGACACCTTCAGCCTTTTTCTTAGGTGGATTGCTTTTATTTCCAACCACTCTGTTCCAGCCAGGTCAGAATTGTTTCCTATCTGGAAATGCTAATCCTAATGCATATGCTTCCAAATGCCAACCTAATGCAAATACTCAGTGCGATAGGGGACATTCTAGATCTATTAATGCATTAAATTCAGCTCTGGGCACATAAAACTTTTCAACAAAAATGAAGTATATACTTTCTCCTGATAGAGACGTTGATAATTGTTCTATCTTCAACCAGCCGCAATGGTTGTTTTCACTACAGATTTTGTAAAAGGCTCTTCAAAATTGCTTAGTATTATCCACCACGTTAAGGAAGATTTCCTTGCTGGGAAATAGGACATGATTTTCAGCAAGTCTCTTCTCGGATTCCACTGTTCTGCTAGGCAAAGCATCAGATGTCTGGCATGAAGTTGAGCCCTAAGGCACAATGTCCAGACAAGAAGTCATCAGACTCAGTAGCACTAACAGTTGTCTTGCTGAATTTCTTTTGGTGTTTAGGATAAGCCTTTTCTTTGATCTCTTTTTCCTTTTTCTACACAAGTTTTTGCAGATTTTTAAAGCCAAAAGGGACCATTTTGAGCATCTATTTGGACGCTTCATAAAAAGAGACCCTAGAAGTTCATATAGCAATTTCTGAATTCAGCCAACTTACCTGTGGCTGAGCTAGAGCAAACATCCGATATCGATCTGAAGACTTGTGCTGGATCTTTGACCACATCCCATGGTAATCTCTTTCACTAGATATGTACCTTTTTTTTTTAAAAAAAATGTATGACTATCTTTTAGTTCAAGCTTCATTGATTTCCACTCCTAGTCAGTGCATCTCTCATGTCTCTGCTTGCTTGCTTAAATACCCCTCTAGTGCCAAATGTAACATCCCTTGCCTATCCTTTGTTTAAATGGTTAAGTGCCAGATTTATTGTTTCAGGCCATGCGTCTCTTTATGAGCCACCTGTACATCTGATTATTCTTAATCATATAGACCCAAATTCTATGAGGATATTTATGCCACTAAAAGCACATGAAGAAACTACTTTCTGTCCTGAGAAAAATGTAAAAATTTGTCAGGAGAAAAATGAGTTATAGTATGAAATTTGATATGGATTCTTAACTTCTGCTAAGTAAAATCATATGAAGGTCACATTTTAAGTAGCTATGTTAGCCAAGATACTAGTTTCGCCTCTGTGTTGCTGCCTTTCACTGACAAGAGTTTGTGAAAAGTACAGATGCTCTGAAGAATTCATAAAAAGATGCAAGATTCAATGAAGGCATCTTGAAAGATGCCTTCATTAGTTAGTTCCAGCTAACTTGCCATGTGGAATATGCACATGCATTTTGAGAGTCTATTTATTAATTTATTAATTATTTATTTATTAATTTTTTTCTTAGTTACCCCTTATATTAAAATATATAAATTAAAAAAATGTAGCTAGATTAGGTTTAGCACACAAAGCTCCTCCTCACCAAAAACGCAGAATAAGGAACGCAGCTTTAAGAGCTTGGGGACATACTATCTGGCAAATATATTTTGGAGGGATTTTATTGTGATACATATATATATGTGTATGTGTATATGTACACACACCTTCTCCCCGCCCCCCCCCCCCCCCCCCCCAATTCTGAGAGAGTCTAGATACACTGATTCAAATACAGACACATTAGGTAAACTTAGGGAGCTGAAATCTCCTCTCCATCTCTAGAAAGGCCATTGACACTAAAGTCCTTCTCACGCGCCTCAGTTTTTCATCGTCACAAAACCCATCCATCTGCATGACGGTTTGCTAAAAAGTCTCAAATCCTTTGGAAAGGTGGCACAGCCAGGCACAGGGCATGCTTTAGTGCAGTTCCCCCCCCCCCCCGGCTTCTGGCACAGGCTTACAAAAGAACTGCAACTCTCAATGTAAGATATCTTAGTACTTAAAAAATAAAATAAAAATAATTAAGAGACAGGTGTATAAGAGGAGAACCTTTCATCTGTTCCCACCCTTGGGGAACAGAACTTTTCCCTTTTGAGTAGTTTATTCCATGGCTTGGAGTGAGGCAGGTCTGAGGTTGCTGCTGTCTGGAAAAACCTGTCCTCGGATCACTGCTGCAAGGCACCAGAGCAATCTGATACTATTTGTGCTGTTCTTAAAGAAGTGTCCGAGGAAAAAGAAACAAAGCTCACCCTCGCCTTAGGTTTTCCTGCCACGTTTCTTGGAAATAAAAAGGAAGAATCTAATTATTAACTTTAAAAAAAAAAAAAAAGGTGGGGGGAGGGAACAAGCTTTGAGAGTTTTGCTCAGAGTCTGTTTGAGAAATGCATCTCTTCTAAGTTATGATTAGAGCGAAGACATGTAATGAGTCTGGTCTGACAAGGTGAGAGTTGCTCATCTCTTAGCATTGCCTCTCAATATGTGGGTCCTGCTTTGCTTTCATTCCTGTCAGGTAAAAAAATTATTACCAATTCAAGTAATTTTCTCCCGACGCATCTTTATGCCTACACCTCTGCGTCCTCTAACACAGACGTACCTCAGCTTTAAATCTGCTGACAGTGACGCTACAGCACCTACAGAATTTGCTCAGCTTTTGGGTAGGTTTTATAACCACGCTGATCTCTGTGCCTCCCACCACTGCTAGTAATAACTGAACCAGTCAGGGAAGGTCTCTGCAAACCAGTCCCAGCAGTGATTAAGATGTAGACATACATATCTCCTCGCCCTTTAAATAGAAGGCTTAATTGGCGATGTGGATAGCAGCTTCCTAATGGACAGAAATTAAACTCCATTTAATTCCTGAGCAGACACTTCCAATGCACAAGGTTTACCACACATTTGGAGCGGGGAGGGAGGGGGGAAGGAAGGAGCCGCACGCACAACTCTCTCTACCTCTGACAATCACCGAGGAAAAGCAACATGAGGACCAGAATGGCATAAGTGTGGCAGGTGTGAATTGACCTGCACTGGCAAAGCTGCGAGCTGGGAAACTTGCAAATCACATGGTTGTGCAATACTTGGCTCCAGTCAGTGCTATCATGTTCTTTATTAAAAAAAAAAAAAATTAACAAAAAAAAATCTTAAAGACATGTACATCAAGTTAAGGGATTAACTGTCAAGTGACATTACTGAAACAGAGACAATATATTTCTTTATTGTTAATGAAATTCAGTTAAAAGTGAAGGAAGTGATAAAGAAAGTACTGTTTTGTAATGTATTTTACATAAGAACGTAATATAGAAAGGGAAGTGCAATTAAATCTTAATGTGGACTTTTTTATTTTTAGTTTATCATCTGGTTTACATTTTGAGCCCCTTTGCAGCAGTAAATTATGCTGGCATTTCTTAGGGAATAACTGCCATGTTAATTTAGTTTAATAAAATAACTGACAGAAAAGGGGGAAAAGAAGCAAGAAGAGACGGCACGCACACACACCCCCCCCCCTTATCTTTAGCTAAGTATTCAAATGCTTTCTATATGAATTGTCCGTGGTCCAACTCCAGCACCATGTAATAATACAATACATTACAACACAGTACAATACAATCTTGGGTTTCTGTAGCGCCCTTCATGCAAGCATCCCAGGGTGCTTTACAATCATTATGAGTTAAAATTAAAACTGAAGCACATACAATTCCTAATAGAATCATTTTAAAAATGCTAAACAGAACAAATAACTTTTAAGTCTAGATTTAAAAGTCCCAACAGCCAGAGCTTTCCTTACTTCAATTGGCAATGAGTTCCAAAGCTAGGGAGCAAAGCGACTAAAGGCTCTCTCATGTTATGTTAAAGGATCTCTCATGTTGTTTATACTTGTGCAGTACTCTACAGCCAACAATTTGCCAATAAGAAGAAGAAAAAAAAAAGACTTATTTGCAATCTTGCTTTAAAGAACACTGGGGGAGTGGCTTGTTAACCCTCTAATAAAGTTATGGAAAATAAATAAATAAATCAGGGTTCTCACTCGGCCATGACTGCGTTAAGAAGTATGCGAGAAACATGAATGAATGAATACAGAATTTTGTAGCAGATTGCCTCTTAAGCCACTAAATATAAAAAGAAGAAAAAAAACATGGAGAGAGAGAGAGAGAGAGAGAGAGAGAGAGATATAAAGAACATCATCACTGCAAATATTTAAAATGCGAGTTATTCTATATACTGTTTTCAGGACCACCGAGTGAAAACAGAGGTCGAATAGGGCTCAGTTCTACAACACATTTGCCTTCTAAAACGTACATGTATCAGAAGAAAATGTGCTGTGTTCTTTTTTTATTCCGTCACTTCCCTAAAACTTGAATATGATGCAGATAATCGTTCGCATGACACAGTTCTCAAAATTGCTGAGATACAATCCCAAGTGGTTAGCGCACAAAGTGGGGAGCACAGTCCCAAAAATGTTATTCCCTTAAAAAGCATAAATTTTGTACTTTGCTCACAGGAGAGCCTGGCGGAAGACAGCTGCTTATCTCCATACAGCTGACTTCAGGGGTGTAAAAAAACCTCACGACAGAACAGATACTAAGGGACACGCTGACACCTAACAGAGTCCTCTGAAGTCAGAAACTGCGTTTATTTGAGAAACAAGGTCTTTTCCCCTCCTCCTCCCCATGATAAGTCCCGGCCCCATAACTGTTTTGGAAAGTGACTTTGATGTCCTCATTATAGTTAATTCTAATGAAGAGGCAGAAGAAACTAGCTATCTATTTTCTCCTTTAATAGACCGCTGCCCAGATAAAACAGTTGTAGACTGACATAGCTTTAACACTGAGAGTGTTTAGATGCATCTAAAGAACATAAATCTGTGATGAAAAGATCAGGCAATCGGAAGGTTGGGTATCCCGCCAATGTCCTCATGCAGCTCTACCAACACGCGGATTTCATCCTCCGCATCCCGTCAGCAACAGGCTCCGTACTGCCCGCTCTATCTGGATGACTAAAAATCATGGGCCCGAATTTTGACAGATAATTGAAAATATTTTAAAAATCCAGATACCGCATCAGCTTGAAGAGACATCAGAGTGAATGCTCTTGAGCAACTGAGGGGTGGGTTGGAAGCCCTGCCTGCCAAAACCTGAGCCCAGGCCCTCAAGGATTTACTTCCCTGAAATAATTAATGACATCTTAAAAATCTAAAGCACAGTAACTTCTAAAGTAGAAAAAGGAGCTGCATTCCTTACTCAGGTTATTAATTATTGGGGGAGGGGAGGAGGAGGAGGAAGAGAGGAGGAGAGAAGAGAATCACAAGCAACAAAGAAATCCAAGGACTTGCTCTCACGTCTAGGCAGGTAAAATTGAAAGGGGAGGGCAAAAAACACCTTTCAATTTTGTAAAGCATGAACTAAAAATTGCTCTTAAAAAGTATGCATTTTGGCAACTCTTCCTTGGTTATTTATAGGTCTGAAAATTTTAATTTTGGCAAATGCAACTTTTTTTGGCTGGGATTTTGGACGGGTGTGGGGGGGATCAGAGCAGCAGTGAGGAAACGCCAGAGGATTTCTATTATGCTGCTTATTTGCTACGATGGCCAGGTGCCTTCAGATCAGGTAAACTGAGAAACACTGATGTTCCAAGCAAGCTTTCTGTCTGGCATCTCTGCCAGATCACATAAAGCCTGCACGATGTCAGCATAAAACAGTATGTAAATTCAGGGCAGGATATTTGAACAAAAAGGAAAGTATATGATCTATATTGTGCCTATGTCAGATGCAGACAGTCATTCACTACAGCACGGAAGTTTGATCAAAATGCAGTCAGGATAGCTATATTTATCACAAGTGCAAAACTATTCAGACTTCGGTATCATACCAGCACTTGTTCTGTGTGCGCATACATTTTACAGAATGCAAGTGTATATCCCTCTAACTGAAAAAATGTGATTCCTTCATCATCAAGAGCAAAATTATGTAAAAGACATTATGGACATGGAGTGAGGGGGTGGTGCACACAAATATCTTAAAAAAAAATAATAATTCAAAATAGTAATACAATGCAGGTAAATTACTACATCTCTAAGTACCACAGACTCTGGATATATTCCATGGAAATATTGCATGTCCCCTACAAAATATTTTAAAACATAATAAACCATTATTATGAGATTCAAGATTTTACTATGCATCAGGTCTGGATTTTCTGCAATGCACTGGCTATTGGTTGTCCTGAGAGTTAGGCTAGCTACACTACAGGGGAAGAGAAAGAATGAATACTTTGCTTCAGCAGTGCTTTTGCAGTGGTTTGATATAGTGAAGAAAAAGGGGAAAAAAAAAAAAGAAAAAAAAAAGAAACTCAAGCTTGTTTGTGAATACTAACAACAATCATTCAGAAAATCTTTTTGTAGAAAAAAAATCAGGTGAGATAATACCAGTAGAATAGTCAATGTCATTTGATCACTGCCATATTTTCAAAGCAGTGCCCAGATACTAATTAATCTCTACAATCTTTTCGTTTGGTAGGTGACTTGTTATCTTCATTTCATGGAAAAGGTTACAGGAACTCAAGATAAGGGGTACATCTACATGTTCAAAAGCACACAGTGAGTTTGTTCCAGAATTATTAAAAGAATTTCCAGCCTTTTCTCAGGCCAATAGCCCATGTTGCTCTCTTCTCCCTCATAAAAGCTTATGTATCTATCTATATATACAGAGAGAGAGAGACAATGCAACAGAGACAAAACAAAACAAAAAACCCCCTATTTATATCAGTATAAATATGGTCTGTAGTATTTCAGTTATTTTAACTGTGGAAGTAATAAGAAACCTCTGCACTAAAAAGTAAACCAGAGCAAAACTGTGAAAGTGAAGTATGAAAATGCTGGGACTAAGGCCGAGTCGAGAGATGGAAGAATGAACATTAAATAAATAAATGCAACAGGCCTGCCTGTCTGCCTGCCTGATCACTTTAGAGCAGCTCCCAACAGACTGAGGTAGAGTAGAGCTTCTGTGCAAGGGGTTGGAAATAAGAATTGATGGTAGAACAATTTCTTTACAACCCTTTGGAGACTGAAGAGCCAAAACAGGAGGGAAATGAGATCTAGGCCACTTGCAAGATGCACCAATTTAACGGAATGCACGAGACGGCCCAAAATTGAGCCCTAGATTAAATTTCAAGTTGCCTTCCCCATCAAAAAAGGTCTGGAGACGAAGCAAAAAAGAAGTGAGCCATGTGTATCAAACACGAGAAGTCTTTCACCTGGCATCTGCGTATGCTGCTAGTCTCTAGCAACAAAATCTGCAAACCTGAGGTAAAGCATGAAAATACACACTGCAGCAGGTAATTCAGAGAAGATTTGGCTTTTCCATTTGAAATCTGCAGTGTCCTTTTACCTTGCCTGCTTGATACCAAACAATTTGAGGTTAAACCTCTGGACGGATGCTTGCGATTCCATGGCAATGCAGAACCACGCCTTTGCTCCCGTCCGTCCCGAGGACTGCAAGCCATGTCAATGAGGATTCCCCGTGATGCCAGCTCGTAGACCGAGTGATAAACCCGGCCTTCGGGGGTGGCCACAGCACTCGCAGAGTGAGACAATTACAGTAGCTTCAAAAAAGACCATGTATTCAACTCTCCTGATGAGAGCAAGAGTCGCAGGGGTATTTTACTGAGGAAGGCATGAAGAGTTCATACCTGTACGCCCCGAGGTTTTAGTTGGACAAGAAAGTAAATGGGGGAAAAAAAAAAATTAAAAGAAAAAAAAGTAAACCTACTCAATTAGATGATGATGTTAAGTTTTCAAGACCCTATAATTAAGACAAACTGGATCTCAAAGTTTGTTTGCTCACGTATTTTCAAGCCATTAAATATCTGCACTATAAAAATAGTTTGCTTGGGTTTTTTGCAGTACATAGAATGTCAGTACTCTGAATAAATATCAGCATTTTTTTTTAAATACACAAAATGCAAGATTAATTAAGAAGATACAGTAAAGTCTAAGTGAGGATGACGATTCTCAGTTTTCCATGCTTAAATGGGGCTTTGGAGATGCCACGCATTGAGGACAGCAACTTAAATACTTTAAAACAATTCCTTCCATACCTACACAAAACAGAGCACTGCTAATGACAATGACAGAAAACGATAACTACTCTCGTTTCCACTTTGAGTCATTTTTCTGTGGTTAATAAATTATATCCATAACAGTGTTAATAAGTTATGGTACGGTGTCACTGCATTAGTTTGCATTTGTGATGAAGCACTTTGTATGGCATTACCTATGCCCATGGCAGTACATAAGAGGAGAGACCTCTTCTCTGCTCTCAGAAGAGTCTCCCATGCCGGCATTTTGACGGACCCTCCAAGGAAACATTGCCTCCCGACCTCCGCCTTGCTCTTACTTCTCACCTCTGTTGCAGCAGCACACCACTGCGGGGGCAATTCTCCAAATTTAATGTTTAACAAAACACAGACACTCTTAAATCAGTGTCCCTTCCGTAGGAGCGATACACAATGAGTTATTAGTTAGGCAAATACGGGAAGCATTCAGGTCAATTTAGTCATGTGAAAAGGACACCGTCAAATCAACGCGTCCTCCCTCAAGCTCCCGGAGGGAAATGGGAAGATTTAGACTGACTGATGGGCTCTCGATCAACCGCTGTAACAGCTTCTTTTCCGAAAGTTAGGAATAAATAAATATATTTTAAGCTTAATGTGATTTAAAGAAAAAATAAAAGCCGAAACCATTTAAATTCTTGTAACCCAACTACCACAGCACTGGTAGAGATAGAGATAGGGATGGCAAAAGTAATAAGCATGCTTTTACCAACAGAAAGAAGCTCACAGCTTTAAGTATATTCTTTTACAAATAAAGAAGTGCCCACCAGTAAACAACCAGTAAAGCCCCAAATCAGAGTTCTGTAATCTGGAGTTTTGGTAATCTCAAGTGTTAACTTCAAGAGCTGCTATTAGGCAAGATTTTTTTGCCTATTAAAATTATTATATAAAAATCCAGTATAGTTTAAAAACAACCTTTTAAAAGAGAGTAATTATTAAATTGTCTCCAGTACCATGATACCATCTCTAGTGAAGCATTCCTTTTAAAAACTTTTTTCTGTTTTATCATTGCATCATCTACATATACACAGAAGCTGCTATGTGAAACACGATGTCCAAACAGAAATGAAATTTTCCATCTCAACAGAATTCACTTGCTTTGCATCAGTATCAAGTAAAAACTAGCACTAGTAGATTAAAACAGAGAAAAAATCCCAAATTATCTGCAGCCTCCATAAGACAGCAGTGCAAAAGCTCACATGCTTTTACAGTATGTACGAACAAGATAACTTTGCAGACGTATTACTGGAATGGTTTGCAACCAGTGAAGATAATTTTGATTATTTCCACTTCAAAACTTCCTGTATTGGTGCCACATCACTGAAAACAATCTAACCATAGGGGAAAAAAAGTGATGGGAAAACAGCCTGCTAATATATCTGCTGGAAAGACAGACAGAGAAAGAGAGTAGTCCTCTATAGATTAACTGAAGTCTTTCGGAGACAAAGACTCTAACATTTTGAGCAAGAGAAATAAAATCTCCATAAAAATACCTTGACTTCCTCAATTTCACTTTTCCGCTCCCCACCACAACTAGCATCATTTATTTGTATACTCAATTTGTCTCTGCTGTGCCACAACAAAACACATTCTAAAATTTAAAGGTAAAAATAAATATTATGTTCCCACCACAACATCATCGGACGCCTTACTGCGTAGAAAAAGAAGTTGCACCTTCACAGTAATTTGACAAAGGAATGACAAAAAGAATGGCAAAAAAGAACAATCCAACTAAGGCTTGAGAAAAGCATCAGTTCAATATTTAGCAATGCATAAATTGAGGTTTCATTTTTGTTTAGGTATATTTTGATTAGAACTAATAAATGGCTGATTTTCCTTTGGTTGTTTGCAACAACAACACATCATCCAAAGAGCTTTATTCTTTATTCCCTTCTCATATAGCATGCCAAAGACTGTCTCATTTTATGAATTAGCATTTAAAACTACTGTAGGTTATCTAACAAGCATTCAGATTCAATAGTACTTTTGACAGCAGTAAGTAAAGAGCCTTTTAACATCTTGAACACACGTGCTTGAAAAAAGTAGTTACATCAAAGCAGTTCAAAGACTGAAGACAAAAACCAGTTAAAATCCAGTTTGCTGTGAGACAATTTTCGTGAAAGGTTGTTTACACCACACTACTCCCCATGGGAAACGTTGTAAGACTACGTTCAAAATGAATCAGGCATATTTATAAAGATCATGAAGTGGTCAAATGAATTTGCATTTTTGGCAGATTCACTCCGTGGGTACTACTTGCTACAGCCTGTAGAAATCTCAAATCTCACATCAGCGTTGCCTATAGTGCTTTATTATTTATTACATGTTATGCTAAGTACCTGTGAAAGGGGACATTCCTTGGCCAATGAACTCTGGTTCATATCCTTCAGTAAGTCCTTCAGAGCATTTCTTACTGTTGTGTGAGACCATTGTTCAGGAGGCAAGTCTTCTAGTTTAGGGCAACTATTTGAGACACAGATTAGAAAAGGGATTATTACAAGATTGCATCCTGCTGCAGAACATTCCTTTAAGACAGACAGATTTCATTTTGCGCATCAAGCAGATGCATCTGGAGATTGCTCTCGGTCTCCTGATTGTTCCGATTAGTTAATTACTTTATACAACACATCTGCTGTATTGATGCATGAATTATACATCAGCTGCATGTGGCGACTATTTTTTCATGTTACTTCTACCTTCCTGCTCTGATGCGCTTGGTAAAACAATTTAAGGTGTAATGCTTTCTCACGACTGATCATGAAAAGCATTAATATATTAACCATTTTTTTCTTTTTTGTTACCGTGAAATTTAAGAACCTAGACAGCAACAATAAGTGTGAGCAAGTCATTCTTTTACAAAATGCACACAGATGGTACTGTTCATGATATGCAAAAATATTTTTCTCTTAAGTAAACTTTATGTAAAATGCCTTCTTGTAATGCATCATTTAATTGACTAAAATGCAATATAGTTTTAATGAGATATCCAAAGAAAATCTATGTATCAGAGCCATAAAAGTTTTCTGCAATAGTATACTGTAAGTTAAAGAAGAATTAGAGTAACTAAAAAGGAATTTAGATAAGCCTTTGTACTTTGATCACACAGCACAGTGGGAAGTAAATACAAGCAATATTAACAGTAAGAGCAGAAAAGTAACAGTTCACATCCCAGAACTGGTACGCAACTTACCTGTGTAACTGGATTTTCAGTGTGACCACATGATACACGTCTTGCAGCATGTCTGCCACTGTAGCATCAGGGGCATCTGTCACATAGGAGAGTGGAACTGGATTCCACTTCCCAACCTGGATAAGCCCTGCAGGATTTTTATTTTTTGAGGGGGAATGGGTGAGAAGGGCAGGAAAAATTGAAGGGAAAAAAAAAAGTAATTTACCTGTTAATTCCTAGGGGCAAAAGAAATATCTGATTTTAACAAGATCACCACCTTTGTTTCTAGCCTCTTAAATCTGGCAAAACAAAAGAACACCCCCCAAAAAAACCCCCACCCACACACCACCAAGGATATGCTTTATCTACATTATGAAATTATACAAATGCATTACAGTAGAGATGTTTTTTAATATCTATAGAAATGCATTTTCCTAAGTTCCCAGGAATTCAATAGGATATGATATAATAGTTAGCATTCCTCTTAATAAATTAGAAAGGATTTTACAATGCAAGGACTGAGTACAGAAAAAAAAAATACTTTGCAGTCTATAAAACCATCAGGAACAAAATAAAAGAAACAGAGCTGGATATTCAGTCATAAATGCAAGTTGACTCTCAACAGTCCATCTGCTCAAATATGCTTTACACTTCCTTGTGGATCCTCAGTGGAGCAGATTATTAAGGTCAATAAGCATACTAATGATTCAGTTGAAGTCTTTTTTTTTTCTTTAAACAAAAAAAAAAAGAAAGAATCTACCTCCACATTCCCCATGAACAAAACGTGCACTAACTAAACAAAAATACATTAAGAAAAAAAAAATACAGAGACAGAATCTACAAGAAGTTGAAGAAGTAAAACCTGCATCGCATTCCTGAAAGAAATCCTGCCCCTCCCCCAAGACCCCACAAACAAACATAATTCATTGTACAATTTCGTAATCTTATTTACCTTTTGCTTGGGCAGCAGAGCTGTGAGAATATCCAAGTGATAGCAACGCCATTTCAATCAGTTGGTTGAAAAGCATATCCTTCCTCACCAACACAAATTCTGCATGCTCCTCCTTAGAATCATACTCAATGGCATTTTCGTAATGTTCCACTACACAGAAAACTGGAAGCATACTTCCTATTAAAAAAATTTAAATTTAACGTATTAAACTTGAGTTATAGTAGAGTAGGTGGGTCTGTACAGTGTTATGTAAATAAAACCTGTACGAACAGGCAGAGGAGGCATCAAGAATCATCACAAATATTTGATAAACATGTTCCCCGAGTCCCTTCCCCTCACCCTCCCCAAAAAAGAGAAAGTTCTACAAAACACACATCTCTCTGAAAAGCAGAAATGCAAATTTACCTCGCTTGATCGGATACAGATTAAAGAATTACCTTCTATAGAAATAACAAGGTTGACTGAAGAGAAGTTGATTCTCTCTGTCCTGCCTGATTTGTTGTGAGTAGCAGGCAGCATGAGAACCTAAATACATACTGCAGATGTCTTCACTGTAAGCCATTTTAGTACCAGCTACATAATTTTGTTCGTTAACACTAAAACTTTCTTAGCCCTGCCAAAAATATTTAATTGCCTTCAACATCAACAACAAATCACCTTGCGGGTTACACATTCGCTCTGAAAAGAGTACACAAGGAAACAAGGCAAAAGTTAACACTAATTCGTGCTTCATTCATTGAGTGCACTTCAGCACTACTCTCACTTGCATCTTTAAGAAACAAATCATGGTTTCAATGCCGCTTTAAGACGTTGTACCTGCAGTTCGGGCTTTTTTTGTTGTTGTTGTTGTTGCCTCCTGTACTTTACATTCAACATTTCTGGTATTCATTGCTATTTTGGTATGCCTGAAAGTAATTACTAATTTCTAGTTTTGTAGCATCATACGACAAACCCTCCCCTACGCTGCACAGAATATTAAGCAAACAACCTTGTTCCCTTTCCTTTGGCTTTTTTTTTTTTTTTCCAATCTTTTTCCTCCCTTTTGACAACAGACAGAGAAGTAACAAATGACCCGAGCTGTTTTAGGGACAAAGCCTCTCCCGGCAATCAGATTCCTAGACTTTGTGAAAATCCCTCCCGGCCTCCCAGACGGACGCGGATGACACGATGACCTCGGACCCGCGGTTTTTGGGCCTCGGTCCTGTCCCACTGTCTCCAGCGGCATGGGTTAGGATCTTTTAATGACAGAAAGCAAAAGGGTTAAAAGCAGATGTACAGAACTGTCTTATGGCAGCCTGCCAGAGGGGTATCATCTTTAGCATAAATGATGACAAGGGTTATTTTAACAGGGCACCCAGGAACTCCAATTAGTCCTACAATGTTAATGCCTCTATAACCACTGCCCTCTGGACTTACGGAAACCTCCTAACCTGCTAAGGTGCACCAGACATACCGTAGTCGACAAAGAAGATTTACTCTTGACAACAGATAAACGCTTTAAGACCGTGTCTGTTGATTTGTGCTCTAACATATAGCAAGAAATCACGATAAAAAAGATACCTCTTAAGCACGTATATTTAAACTACATCTGTTCACCAGAGAGTCAATCTCTGGCAAACAAACCCCTTCAGGCTCGCTTGGAAAAGCTCACAAACTCACTCCAGTTTGCCCAATAGGCTCAGCATGAAAGACAAGACTAAAAGCTTGCCAATATTTATGTAGTGCAGGAAGGAGCTTTTTTTTTTGTGTGTGTGTGTCTTGTTATTTTAAATCTAAGTGAGACTGGTCAGGAAGGGAGAGAAGACCAAAGCAAAAGCAGTACATGCAAATCCGTGATTTCTTCATTGGTTTTAATTAAGCTGTCGAGAGCTTTCTAAAACACACACATGCTTCATCTGCAAAAAGGTGGTGGGTATTTTTTTTTCCTTCCAGGCTCTCACAATTGATGTTTGACCTACTACCGTCTGACTCGGAGTGAGGGCTCAAAATTCTTAAGTAGTTTCACCGTTAATACCTGAAGATAAAATGTAAACAAAGCTTCGATTTAACCAACAGCACAGATACACTCAAAACCAGCTAAAGTGTATTTCTTTCTTTCCCCTCATCAGTTCCTACACATTAAGCCACAATCAGACACAAAACTAGCACTGCACAGGTACCTCGCTGCATGTCAGCACACTTTTTGCCAGGTACACAGTCTCGTGAGCTGCAGCGTTCTGAAAAATGTGGTACTTTGAACAACACGGGAGAACCTCCTGGCCAAATGTTGATGAACAGCGTAGATTTTCAGAGGTGGATCCTGGTAGTGCAACACAGGTATCATCTGACTACAAATCAAGCCACTAAATCTTTTAGCAAACTGTCACTGGTGTCCTTCTGCTAATGTGAAAAATGTTATACAGGAGAGCACAATCTCAGCTGGCTGATCGCTCCTGCTAGTACTTGGCAAGACCTCCAAGTGCAGCAACTTCATAACCTTCTAGTATTAAAGGGGAGAGCATTGGTCAGTGCTCGCTGCTAAAAATACAGCATGATTTAAACCTGAAGGCAGTGTTAGAGCTTTTGCTGAAGGTTTACGAGTCTGTGTAAACAGCACGTCTGCCATAAGGAGCAGTGAAGTCTGTAGAATCCTTGTCTAAAACTGTCCTGGCATTAAAGTTTGCTGTGCAAATATCACATAATACCAGAGACAGCTGAAATCTCCTATTTAGGAATTTATGGAACTTATATGTTTGCAGGCGTCAGAAAGTCCTTTTTATATAGCCCCACTGCTTCACTGTACAATATTAATGCACTCTGCTTGAAAAGCCGTAATAAATTATATTTTTAATGCTCTTACCCTGGCTTTCTTAAGATGCATACATTCTTGGCAAACAATCAATAAATAGGGTAATCATGAGCAGAGGCCAAAGAATTTGCTGAAGTGCTGTTTTTCCATTTTTAATAGATAAAGATCTAACAATACGGACTGCTGTGTCTGTTCATTTCAGGATCAATATATTCTTTGTTTTCGCCAAACCGAGGAAAAAATAAATGATTGTACGATAAATGTTATGCATCAGACACAATGAAATTCCTCTGCCTTCTAACTTTGTGCATTTAATAGTCTTGGTTGCATTTTGCACTTTGCTTAGCAAATGCAAGAAAAATCTGGATTATAAACATACACCAATTATGCTGAAAAAAAGTAGAGGCTGTTTTAAAACAAATGCTAAATTACATGCAGCATATTTCGATTTAAATTAGCAAGCCTGCAGGATATGGTCAAAAAGACACGCATTTCGATAAGCAAAAATGTATAGATTATTGTCCATTAAAAGTATTTTCAATGCAAACAAAAGCCATCCATATACAAACATCGATGATTCTAAATGTGCCTTTTCCTTGTGTAAATGTCTAATTACAGCAAACCAGCCACTGAAAAATATGACACCCAAGTTGTTCATTGTTCAATAATGAATTGTACTTAAGAAAATAAACTGCGAAGATTGACATCATAAATGACTTTTCCAATGTGATACCTAAAGATTTACACTCTCTCCTTTAAACCAACTTGCAACTGTTATGGAAATACTGCTGCCCTTCCAAGCTTGGACCATCATTAAGAGGAAAGGCGAGAATTTGGTTTGGGGATTCGGTATTTACTCTTACATATTTTTGCGTTTCTTAGCCCAACACTTACTCAAAGAACTAATGCATTATATTACTTCTATTTCAATGTAGGAATTTGCTTTAATCAGGGCAGCTAGCCTTTACCTTAACAAAAATCAGACTCCACCCTGTAAAGCAAGATGCTCCACCCAAGCATGAAGCTTACATTTCCCAAATGTGATTTATATCAGAGTTGGGAATATATAGTATTTTAGAATGGAGATTTAATCCTGAAATATAAATGAAGTAGAGTCTGCAAAAGTATGCTTTCCCCCCCCCAGATATTATAAATCATATTTCTGTAATGCAGAATTATCAAAAGGGTTACCTTTTCTAATATTAGTTTTCATCAGGTGTCCAGAGTGTTTTAAAGGCACTCCTTGCATTTTAGTTCCTGTACTTCCAAGTCTTCCTCTTCCTAATGGGCTCCCATTCTGTTCCAAGCGCGCAATTTTGGCTGGTGGACCCTTCGGATCGCTTACATTGTTAGACATTTCTGAATGTTCTTTCCCCTGAGTTGCCTCGTTCAAATGATCCATACTCAGTCCCGCCTCTAAAGATCACCTGCCATGATTCAAAAAAAAAAAAGTATATATATGTTGTACACGTGTGCGCATATGTATACGTACACAGCCTGCACATGTACAGAGAGAGAGATATATGTATCGTAAGCTCATAAAGAAGAACAAATAACTATTTTAACTGGAAAGAAGATGCCATTTTTAAAAGAAACAAACTTATTCTCCAAAAATGACCTCATACCCCAGTTTACAGAGAGATCGCATCATAATCTGGTGGAATTATTTTTGAAAAGCCAACTAGAGTACCCCTTTAAAAAAATATTCAGAGATATTCTATGAAAACTGAGAGACACTAAGACTCATATAAAGGATGATGATTGTCAAGGTATGTGCTGCAACACAGCTATTGTTACAAACCTCACAGAAAGGTCTGTTATTAATCCCGGGTGTTTTTATCGTGCTAAGAGAGAAAGAGAGAGACAGAGAAAGAAAAAGATTCTAGTGAAACATTTCTCGATCTACTTGATTAAAAAAATGGATGAACAACAATAGAAAGATTGTTAAAACTTTAGTTGAGGGAGCAACAGATTTCTTAGAGATGTAGAATATTGTCCATCTACAATTCCTCCCCACCTTAAAAATAAAAGTTGGAAGAGAATTTAACATTTAACTTTGGAAAGCAGTGGCAGGAGATGGTTGCATTTGAGTTTCCTAAACATTACTATACAAAGAGTTTATCAACTTTTGCAAAGTTCTAAATATGCATATGAAATTTTTCAGATGTTAAGCTTTAAGTGTTAAATGGAGTAGTTTATTGAATTAAGAAAAATAACTGAGAAGAGAAGGTAGCATCTCACAAAACATAATGCTGGAAAAAACCCCCACAATTTCAACAGTACTTTTGAAGCCCTTAGATATTAAAAAAAAAAAAAAAGCAACCAACCCTGAGTGATGCTAAGTAACTTGCTGGCACAGCTATTTGAAACCAAAAAACAGAAGTAATTTCAATGGCAAATTAAGAAAAGGTATACGCTAGCATGATTCTATTTCCCTTTTTATAAACTTTTGAAACCGCCATCCATGAATAACAATTCCAGTTAAATCACTAAAAATCTCCGAAGCCTAGAACATAACGGAGTAAGTTTTGAGGATTTTTGTCACTCATCAGAATCTGTTTTGCCAACTATATACATATAAAAAAATAAATCAGTTGCTGAGAACAGAGACATCTTTCTGGTTATGATTTCATTCATCAATACTGTTGTGATTGTTAGGTATTTTATCCTACCTTTCTCTGACTGCGAAAGGTGTGACTACACTGACAATTATGTTATGTATATAATATAATCACTAAGGACAGGTGACTAGACATTAATTTATGAACTAGTATTTACATTAGCAAGTACAAATACTAATACTGGGGAAGTCATATTTAGAAAGACTGGTGTGAATCTGATAATTGCTACTTTCTTTCAGTTGCCTAGTAATTCAATACATTTTCTGCACATTTAATAGCAAAGCTATTAAAGCCTAAACATCTTGGGGGATTTTTTTTTTATATACTTCTATGTCGTTGGTATATATGCCAATGACAATTCTGCAAACTGTTTTTTTCTTGTTTCAACACCACGCTGCTTTTCCCCGATATGGTGAAGAAAGAGGTAATATATTAATCTGAATGTTTACAAGCAACCTCAAGAATGCCACTGAATAGCAGAAGTTCAGAAAATCGTTATTTTTCCTTATGCTGTAAGGTGACAGGCTAAGGTTTACCATTCATCTTGATCCCATCTGGTTTAGGTCGTGTGTCTCATTAACAGTAAAGTGCCTATTTTAGCCACTTTTCAAAAAGATTTTTTTTTTTTTACTGCGTTAACTGCAGCCTAAGCAAAGAATTACAGACTCAAACCGTTAACATCTTCCGATGTTTCTGATGATGCTAACATACTATAGGGCTGCTTTTCTGAGACTGGTCTCTCTCAAGAATAAGGGGATTAAGAAAAAAAGGGAAAAAAAAGGAAAAAAAAAAGGGGGGGGTAGAGTAAAGCAAGCAAACAAAAAAGCCTCAAACAAGAAAATCCTTGTCACTTTTGGCAACTTCAGAAGTACTCTAAGGCACCGAGGTTCTTTGCTACAAAAAGTATCTAGTCATCATGAGTCAGAATCGCACTACATCATGTACAGTGAATAAAAGTGATAGATCGCAGTTTAGTTAATACACTGACTACAACCAAAACACCAAATGGGTCATTTTCGCTTGGCCTGAGAATACCCACCCATCGGCATCCTTTCACCGCTTAGTCATCTTGTAAAAAGCTTTATGTTACAAAGCAAAATTACATGCACATAAAACACCTAATTTACTCATTTAAACTCCATGCCCAAGGCTAAAGTTCACTGAAACCTCAGTTTGGAATAGTGATGAGCAACAACCAGCGTGGCCTGCCCAGGGAGAGGGTTGCAGGGAAGAGCTATCATCTCCGCCGGTTCCAGGCCAAGAGTTTCCCCGGGTTTCGCATTTAGGCATCTTTTCACAACTACAAGTTTTCATCACAGGCACTGAGAGAAGAGCACAATTTCAAGGCACAGTTTCCCAGAGACAGCGTACACGTACGGGCACACCGCGCAATTTCTGAATGAGAGTCGGTGCGGTATCTCCTTTTGTCACGATGTAACGCCGCCGGTATTATATTATTTCTTTCTCTCCTCCTGAATCAGCCCCCTCCCCATGCCTTTCCCCTCCTCTTCCCTCCCTCCCCCATAAAAACCATAATCACATTTGAGAGAGGCTCCGCACTTATCCGTTCCATATGGCTCTCCCAATCCAGGCCAAGCTTTCCCTGTGACCTTTTAAAGAGACAAAGAAGCAAAGTACTTATCTAGAAACAGAAACACTGCAGTTTTCTGAGTGAAATTAGCAAAACCGACCCGAAACTCACCACTTCAAAACTTGACAGCATATAAATAACAAAAACAAAGGAGGTTTCCTTTGCAGCCCGAGCTCTTGAAGAGGAAGAAGTTCAAGACTGATGTTTTCTAGGTCCCCCCTTTTTTGGAGGGGGGGAGAGGGGGGTGTGCAGCAGACCTGAGGACTACTTCCCCTAATATTCTCTTATTTTGTCTTTTTTTTCTTGTTGCTATTTTCCCCTAGGCGGGGAGGGGCAAAAATAGATAGCGAGAAACAGAGTAGCCATGAGCAAAAATGGCAATAGACAAAAAATAGAGATTAAATATCTTTTGAGAGCGCCAGTTTTCGAGGTTTAGCAAATGAAGAAGGAGCTGAAGATCAAATTGATCAGACAAGTGTAACGCTCAAAACCAGGAATTAATAAGAATAATAAAAAAAAATGAAGTAGCAGGGTTAAATTGAGGTGGTGGGTGACTTAAGTCTAGCTATCCCTTCAAAAATAAAACCAATGCGTACACCAGCAAGTGAGAAAGGGGGGTATTAAAAAAAAAAAAGCAAAGGGAAAAAAAAAGCAGCTTTTCTATCCAGTGTGAAGAGCAGAAAGTCTACTTCTAGGTTGTCACTTACACTATTATTCTCCAATAGGCACCCAGAGGAGCAGCACACACAGAAGGAGCCCGCTCCCCTCCCCCTCCGCAAAAATACACACCGTAACAGCCCCCAAACTTTCTGCGGAAACCTCAGCCCCAGAGATCGCTACTGGAGATAAAAAAAAAAGAAGAAAAAAAAAAGTGTAGAGAAAATTGCAGGAAAAGGCACTAAAATGCCACTTTTAATCTCGCCTTTGCGGTCCGGGGAGGGGAAAAAAAAAAAAAAAAAAAGGCAGAGAGGACCTGTCTCCTCTCATTTACCGGGGGCTGTTGTGCGAGTGAGGGGGGAGAGGGAGCGAGAGGAGGGGAGAGAGAAAAAGAACAGAGGGGAGGAAGGAAACACACACAACAAGGCACACCACCACCACTACAAAAAGTGACGAGGTTTCACTCCCTCCGAGTGAAATTATAATTAAAAAAATCCCCAACCCTCTCTATTTAGAAAAAAAAAAAAAAAGAAAAAAAACAGCAAAAACCCTGGTTCTGTTTCTGGAAAGAGAAAAAAAAAAAAAGAAAATCTGGGAACTCCGAGAAGAGTTACTCGCAAGAAGGGGTAAAAAATATAAAATAGAAAGGTTGCAAAAAGCCAACAACAACAAAAACCAAGCCAGCAAAAAGCAATAATAATTGAAAAAAGAATAATAATGGTAGGCTTTGTTTTTTGGTCTTTTTTTTTTTTTTTTTTTAATTCTCGTTTCCCCTGGCTGGCTGAGTATGGTTGTTATTTAGGCCGGTTTGGTGGTTGTTGCTGGATGTTACATGGATATATGTCTGTGTGTGTGTATGTGTGTGTCCCCGGACGGAGCTGCCTTGCTCTGCTCTCTCTCTCTCTCTCTCCCCCCCCCCTCTCCCTCTCTCTCTGTTTCTGTCCCCATTAAATTATTAGTTGACTCATCACTACTCCTCCTCCTGCTGCTGCTGCCGCCGCCGTCCCCTGCTCAGAGCCTCCTCTCCGCTGCCGCTGCCGCTGCTGCCGCTGCTTCTTCTTCCTCCTCCTCATTTTAATACAAAATAACACCGAGGCCACCGGCTTGCCTTTTTTTTTTTTTTTTTTTTTTTTTTTTTTACAGCCCGAGACGGGAGGAGGACGTAGCCTCCCTGCTGCTGCCCGGAGCCCTTCCCCGGCGGCCCCGGATCATCCGACGCGTCCTGGGAGAGAGAGAGAAAGTGGCAGAGGAGGAGGAGGAGGAGGATGATGAGGAGGAGGTGGTGAAGGAGAGAGGCGTGGGGGAGGGGAGGCGAGGCCGAGGGAGGTTGGGGGGGGGGGGTGAAGAGAGGTGGCAAAGGGGGACCGCAGTGAGGAGCGGGGAGGGGGCGCCGGGCCGGGGGGAGGGGGGGGCGGCCGCCGGCGGTAGGTGAGCGGGGGGGGGGGGGGGGGCCGGGGGAAGAGGGCGTGCGGCTTCCGGGCGCGCACGAATTTGCAGCCAGCTGGGTGCGGGTGAGGCGGCCCTGCCTGCGCCGCGTACAATGCCCGCCGCGCCGCCCCGCGCAGCCAGCGCCGGCCGCGCGCCCCCAGCGCGCACGCACGCACGCACATGGCAGATGGGGGCCTGCGGCGGGGGGGGGAGGGCTGAGCCGGCGGGAGCGTGGTGTGGGGGGAACGGCGGGGGGGGGGGGGAGAAGAGGGGGACGAGGAGGAAGAGGAGGAGGAGGAGGGGCGGGGGTGAAGGCTGAACAATATCATGCCGGCGCTGCCGAGCGCGCCGCGCCAGCGCAGCGCCCGCCCCTCCGCGCGGAGGCTGCGCGGGCCGGGCCGCGGCGGGCAGGTGCACAGCGGCGGCAGCGGCAGCAGCGCGGTGCAGAGCGGGGTGTCCGCGCCCGGGGACGGGGGGCGGCAGGTGGGGCGGGGGCAGCCCCCGGGGGCCAGCAGGCCGCGTGGGGAGAAAGAAGTTTTCTTCCTCTTTATCCCACTTGATATCAACAGAGGTGAGAGAAAAGCACCGGGCGCGTTTCTCGGAGGCGGCAAAGGTTTCGTGACGCAGTCCCTGTTCAGTCGAGGGCATCATCCGCGCGACACGGGTGAGGCGGTGGGTGCCGTGGCCAGCCAAATCATCCAACAACGTACCCTAGGTAATTAGTAAATCACTCCGCGCTCATAACGGCGAAAAACTACGGCCCCACCACGATGCGGGACGTTACAAAACTGTCCTTGTATCATGTCTGCAGACCAGGACCGAAAGCCACCCGTAAAAGGTGAAAACTAAATGGTGGTAACGTATTGACAAAATAAATAACTGCAAGACAGACATAACTTTTTCCCATCATGCACTTGGAAAAAAAGTAACCCAACTAGACAAACTTGAAAGCAACAAGTTTGTACAAGCTACGAGATAAGAGAAAAATTAAACTTCTTTATTGATAAAATGCATAGTGTTTGAATATACTGTGTCTGAAAGGAAAGTTGCATCATCAACTAAAGAAAACGTGAATTATTGCACAGGCAGATCTATAGCCAAAAGGTACAGGGTAGTAACTTTAAAAAAAAAAAAAAACAAAAAACCTCTGTACTGAACTGCACATACGAACTTGAGGCAGCAGCAAAAGCAGGCAAGTGGGGAGGCTGATACACAAAATAGCACGGCCTCTGAACAGAGAAAAGGCGAATCAATAAATCTAGGAAAAGCAAAATTATCACTACACATATATTACTATAAAAGAAGAGGAATGCATGGAGACTAGGTAAAGAAGCAAGCTGAGGTTTACTGAAATAAGCACAAGCAGCATACAGGGCATGCAGGGAAAAGAAAATGGTAATAGGGTAAAATACATGAAATATTTATCATATTCTGCAGTGCACAAAATAAATTATAATCTCGGAAGCAAAGAAATGCAGTGCTTGAAAATGAATGCATTGTTACATAATACTGTTATTCAAAGCGAAGCAAGTGGAGGTGGCGTACATAGGAAACATGAAAAGTTGTACCTATGTTGCATGTCCTGAAATAGGTTACTAAGATTGTTACCAAGAGTGCTGAAAGGGAAAAAAACCAACCAAGAAACATGTTTCACAAAGAAAAACAAGGGAAAATGTAGATGACATCTTCCATAACATATGATCAAGGGATAACTGTCTAGCGGGTTGTTTATTTAGAAACTGGTCTTTTTCCAACAAGATAGAGTATTATTCAGTCCCTCTAAAAAACAAAAACCCGAAAAAAAAAGAAAAAAAGAATTATCATTTCCCAAAACGTTTGAATACTTGGAGGAAAAACAGTGTTAACTAGTTGAATTCAAACTTTGCAGGCACAAGGGAAAATATCAACATTGTATCATTTTTCATCCCTTTCAGGAAAGCCTGATACAGTAAACTTTAGCATTGAGCAAGACTGACCGCTGAGGAAGAAAATCATGAAGGATGAGGGAGTTTCAGCTGGCACTATGCTGCCTGTGGTATGATGGAGGAAAGGACATTGAAGGTAATTTGAGAGATGCAGAGCTAATTAGAATAGAGCAGATATTTAAAAATATGATTTGGAACAAGATTTGGGACTAAACCACCACCTTATAAAATGATTACCAGATATGACAGTAACAACAACAACAAAAAATTAAAATCTGTTCTAAAATAACTTTTGCTTTGGTGTTCACAAACCATTCCCTTCATGGTCAAAAAAAACCTTAAAATGTTTGGATTAAAACAAAGTGATTAATCTAAAAAGCAGAGACAGTGAATTAAAGGAGCAGGGAGATAACAATCTGATAATACAGGAGCACAGAAGGCCTAATAATGATATTATTATGCACACTAACCAAACACTGACAAACAAATATTCTGTTAATTATATAATCATGCATATGCTTCCTATGCTTGAGATAAATGATTATGGAAAATAACTCTCCTCTTGAAACTGCATATATGTACTAAACCTTATAAACTCCCTACAACATGGATTAATCTAATTCCCGTACATCACTTATGCCTGGTAAAGTATTTACTACAGACTTGGAAGGCTGTGCGTGGAACCCTTGCTTTGACTAGAAAGCACAAATTACTGAAGGCTGCTACGTCTTGACATATAGACAACAATCAGATTTCTCTTATCAATACCAAACTACTTGGAATAAATTCAAGATACAGATATCTGATTTTCATTTGACCTATTCCAATTTGCACTTCACCGTGTCAACTTTGATATTAAAATGTTCCACTGGAATAAAGAAATTTGTAATAAAAACATATAAAGAACAGAAGATGAATAGATATTGTCATGGATACATATGCAGGCAATCATTTAAACATGCGGCAATAGTAACATCACATTTTTCATAGCTTCTAGTCAACATACAGCAGACAAATATAGGGTCAATAAAGCTTATTAATCCTTAATAAAGTTGTTGCACTGTGTTTATGATATATAAATGCATTTTGCACTAGGCTGTGTTGAAATAAGACAAATACTTAAAAAGTTGGACTGTGTTTTTTCAACCCCACAGTGAATTAACTCTCGAGCAGCAGTCTCAGTAGCTGCAAAACAAAACAAAGTCTCCAGTGTGGCATGCTGCCTCGGTGCCTCCTAAGGTCTCTATTCCAATCTTTTCTTGTTCAAAATAAATTAGGAAATACGGGCCCAAATCTTGAGGCTTGGCTCTTGTGCAACGCAAACAGAAATGACCTGGCAGCAGAGCAAAACCAGCATGGCTGTGTATTCTCTTTTATCAGATTTCTTTGGGGAGATCAGGCTGATTGGGTTTTATACATACGTACTTCTGACAACTCTGAGGCCATTCGGGTAAACTCGTAAGCACCAGCCCATGCTGGAGGTGATGCAGAGTTGTGCAACGGCAGCGGGACTGCCGAGAAACTCACTTCTGTGGGGAACTGAATGCGTCTTCCCCGCTGCAGTGGGTGATGCGTGCACGTCTGCGGCTAACAGTAACTGCTGGACAGCGAGGCAATGAAAACACCAATCCATGGCTTTCTGCAGGTAAACATCTATTGCCAAAAGGCGGATGGCTCCCCGGTGGGCTTGTGCATAATTGCTGCATGGGTTAGACACAAGTGTGGGTTAAGAGGAAGGATGCGCCTTACTGTCCTTTCCCACAGCTATCTCTGCAAGCCTCAGCACGGTCACCACTGCGGTGCGGGCGCAGTCCCGCGGCCCTATGAGTTTTGCACCTCCGATTTAAGTTGTTGAGGGGACTGACTTCCCCTCTGTTTTGCCCTGAACAACAATACTTGCCTGACACCGCTCAAACACTTCAACCAACCTGACTGCGGCAACCTCAATTTACATACGACCCAAGAATCCGATGCGCACCGATGTGAATCACAGCGTTCTGTGACATCCCCCACGCTGAACTCAAAAGTTACATACCAACCTAGATTTTTTTGACTGCAACCTGCCCCAGCCTGGATAGGATGCCTGTCAAAAAGCAAAAGTGCTATGAAATGAAATTCATAGCACTGAAAGGCATCGCACACAAGCTGTCGTCCCCTCTCACATTTTGCATGAGCAATTTCTGCTCGTTTGTGTTCTCTCACACACGATGTCCTGAAAGTTACGTAAAATGAATATTTAACTTACAATAGTCAGCTGTATTGAACTGCACTTAATTGCTTATTAAGTGAAGTAAATTATCCTTACCATATTAGTCAGAGGTGAAAAACCTACATATATGGCTACATGTAGCGCATTCATTACTTTACAGACCCCAAATCCCTTGGAAAGTATCAGATATCTACACAGTGTCCCATGGTGCAGCATTTTGTAGTTGGATGTCTCAGCTAGCTTGCAGATATGTAAAATCATATACAAACAGACATCTCCCTATTGATTGCCTCTGTGACGAGGCTCGTTTACTCCTGCAAACATTTTCTGCAGTGTATTTCAATCACGGAATCTTCTTTTAAAAATAGAGTTGAATAAGAATATGCAAAATGTGGTTTCAGATAAATCAAGTTACTTTTAGGCAAACTACTGCACCATTTTGCGTAAGTCCCTTTCACAGCTGTACGTCTATTTTGACTAAGATGCTCATACAACTGAAGTAAATGCCTACACTTGCTGATGTGGCCCTGACAGTAGTTTCAGTTCACCCCTTGGTGCCAAATGAGTCACAGAGAGGCAAAACGCAGGAAGAAAATTATGGAGTAAAACCCAACAAAGCCATTCAGCACAATGACGTGAAGGGTGAAAGTGACCGCTAATGAGAATAGAGAGTCTTTCACCTCTGGTTGCCACGAGGAACCCTAGCTGGTTGAAATTGTAACAGACAGGTGTCCACTTTGCCAGAAAAGATCACAGCAATGACTATTAACGCATTAATCACATAAATCTTACTCCGTAGTTGCACAGTCTCTACCTGCTATGTAGACAAGCTGAGCTTGCTTCTAAGTGTATCAGCATTGCAACTTCCACAAACTGTACGTTATTTAATATAAGCCAATATTTGTGTGACTATGAATTTCAGATCTACTTTGAATAGAAAGATTCGACTTTAAAAAAAAAAAAAAAAAAGCATTTTGTGGACCATATCCTCTTCCATCCGTAACAGTAGACTAGATCCTTGATGAGTCATGCTCGTAATTTCCATGTGGCAGCTACAGCCAACTACTTCCACAAAAAAGAACAAACAAACAAAAAAATGCAATAGAACTTTATATAATAATATTTAATGCAATTAGGCAGCTGGAAGAAAGGAGGAAAGCTGCATCTTAGGATTAGCCAAGTTACCTATGTCATAAGTATATGCTCAGCAAGTCACTAATTTCACAGCTTTCTCCCCCGAGATACATTTTTTAGACCTATAATGTGAAGTTGTTTAATGGTTTAATGTGGGACATGGGGAGATGAAAAAAGAGTGGTTCCTCTTAAAACTCTGATCATGACAGCACTAGGTAACTCCTAGGCATGACACGGGCATGTAATTGTTACCTGAAAGAAGAGTTGGTTGATAAGCAGTTATTTTAGGAATGTGCGTGAATAGAAGCTCTATTAATTTAACAGTATGTAAACCATGATCCCTGCACATATAAACCAGTAGAGTTTCAGTTACTTTTACTTGTTATCTCTTTACCAAGTTATCTCCGAAGTGCTTTGCAACATTGACTGATTCTGCTTCTCTTCCCTTTGCTGACTCCCTCCAACCCCTGCATTTCTCTTCCAGTGGAAAAAAAAAAAAAAAAAAAAAAAGGATGTTTTTAGGAATACAGAAGTTTAATCCAGCAATTCTGGGTGAGGATGAATTTCACACAGCCCAAGCAGCAAATCTGCACATTATGGTAGAAAACAGTCTGAACCATTGTGGTTAGCACTACAGAAGGATTATTCAAGCATTATTAGCTAGAGCTTAGATGCTCACGCTGTCGAGCTCAAACCACAGTGACTTGTTACATAGGAATACTTCATCAACAGGACAAGCAATCGTCTTTTTCTTTGACCTGATAGTATGTATAAAATCTACTGATAAAAATTGAAAACATGGAAGAGTTTAAGTCTAAGGAAATGGTTAGAACTGATTGATGACTTGAACTATGTCAAACTTTCATTATGAAACCCAAAACCACATGAAATGTCCTGTTTCCAGTTTCATTGTTAACTCAGAACTCTGCCCAGGTTCTGCTACACTTTTTCTAACGTTCAAAACCTTTTAAGTAAAACTGTGCATCTAATTACGGCCAAACTTGACAGGAGTCAATATTCATTGTACATAAAATGCATGCAAAATGTGTGGTTTTGGTGTAAAACAAATTGAAAGTCGGTGGTTTTGGCCGAATTCGCTTTTTCTTCTAGGGCTCCTTCCAATCTCAAACTCAGATGATTCCACAATAACAAAGACTAAAATGAAAGAGTTTTTCACAGTTCTTTTCAGGAACAATTAGCTCTTAATATTTACAGTTCTTTTAAGGAACAAAGTACCTGTTAATATTCAGGCCTAACATAAAAAAGGCTTAGCATATGCAGTGTCACCCCAGATAAAGGTCATTTATAGATGTGTCAGAGTATGCTTAGTTTAAATGCAAACAACATAAGGCAAAACCAAGTCACTTCAAAATGTTATTCCAAGTACCCTGTAAATGTTCAAAATACTTGTCCTGATTTAGAAAAACTGCAAAAAGAAGGGAGAAACTAACAAAGAGGTATTCAAATATTTAATGTATTTAATTTTACATTTCTAGATTTCCTGCTAAGTGGCTACAGTGGAAACAAACTGAGATGGAGAGCAGCAGTTGGGAACCCACTAGAATACAGTATTTTTAGGGCAAAGTGAAGTTAATATTCATAACAGTTCATTTGTACTCATGCAAGCACTAGAAGGAAATGCCTGAACAAGTGTGTAAAATTAGTTCCTGCATTAATACAAAAATTTTTGGGAAAAGTTTGTATTTTATATTGACATAAGAATAGCTGAGTAAGAAGAAACTGAGGCATGCGCATGAAGTTTTCTAGCAGAGCTTCAGCTGCGATAGAAGAAATAACATTTGAAATAATTATTTTCACGGTGTCCATGTTCATTTCCTTAGGATCTCTTTAAATAATTTGTTTCTGGCAGGTTATACTACAAACTCCTTCGTGTATTGTATTCTTTTCTTCAGAAATGATGGTAAGATGCTCATGAGAAATTTTGAAATATCCTGCATTTTTCTTTAGAGGTATACAGACGGAAAATCTCTGCACCACATCTGAAAATGTGCCGTTTCAAAGGTGGGTGGAGCCAGGTGAAGAAATGCTCCAAATTACTGCAGTTGTAGAAAAGTAATGTCCAAATCAACTTAGTCCCGTGTCTGTGAAACACAGGACACCTTCAAATACAAAAATCCCTCAATACACTGCCATGAATGAACTACACAAAACGCCCCGTGATCTCACATCCAAGCCCATGCTTAAAGCTCCGATATTTATTTTGTGTGTGTGTGTGTGTGTGTAAAGGGAGAGAAAACATCTTTAGCTCTTCTTTTACTTAATACCATTGGTTGTTGCTGTGGGCATACCGCAAAGGGTTATCATCTTTTTCGCTTGATTTAGGTCTGCGAAATTCTTTCCGTGACCAAAAGAAACATTATGCCCAGTCCATACCGAATTTTTTAATAAAAAGCAGTAAAGCAATCTGCTTCATTGTCAAATGATTGAAAGAAATTTAATTAATGCCTTTGGAGGGAACGCCTATATAAGTATCACAATCACAAGAATGTGCGTATATGCATAGATGAATACATATGCACAGCCGCAGTCTACCCTGTTGCTTTAATGTCGTAACACTATAGGCCATGAGCAGCTGAAGGCAAAAGTGAACTCCTACAATTTAAAATATCGTGCTGACACAATCTTAAGGTTAAATGACATTGTGTCATTTTTTAGAAGATTAAATGCTGGCTTCATCACAGGACAACTTAGCCCTAGAAAAGGAATGCAGTATAGAAATGCTAGCAGACAAACAAATTAAAAATAGTAAGTTAGAAACAGGGGCAAATGAGTTTATGCCACACCGACAAAACCAAAAAGAAACAAAAAAAAGCCCAAACCCAAAAAGCAAAAAACACAAAGATGCATGAAAAGCAGTATGCTATGTTAGATGTTTATCTATACATAAGAGACAGGTGTCACAAAAACAAAACAAAAAAATCACGAAGCTAAAGAGAAACTTTAACTCACCAGTTTCCATCTGTTATATCTGAATTCATGCATAATTGATTATCCATGACTGGTAAGTTCTTTTTTTTCACTAGCCTAACACAGTTTTCTAAACATTATGTGTTAAATCACCACCAAAGTAAAGGGTGTTTGAGAAACCGTAAGGGCAGAATAAAAATTTTTTAATGAAAAATAACATGTCAGTTAATAATAGAGCTGACCTATGTTTAAGAGAGAAATTTTAATCATGTGCATATTAAATATTAATAACCTATTCTGTTATTGTTATAATAAGGTTAAGTAAGCTTCTCCATGCTTAAGGAAAGAGAAAAAGTAGGAATATGTAATAGTGAAAAAAAGCGCTGAGAAGCAGAGACATAAGGAAAATGTGTCAACAATAAACAAGAGGAAATGAGAAAGAAGGAAAAGATGAAGGTGGAAACTAATCTCTATGTGTCATTATGACTGCCAGAGTACTGGCAAAGAAGCAGCATCCTTTTATTTCAATTTTAATCATTTCTGAATTTTAATACCCTGCTCCTTTTGTAATTCTCCTGGCATTCCCTATACGCATCCATCCCAGCCAAAACACCAGTGTAAATTAAATGGCACGCAACCACACCACTGATGTAGTTCTCCCAGTAGAACCAACTGAGTGACCAAAAAGCAGAGAAGGTATGACTACTTTGTGTCCCTGTAGACCACTGGCCAATTAAGTGACTTAATGTTCTTCAATTCCTTTAATTTTGAAAAGAAGGGCAGTGGTTAGGTAACCTGGCAATATAGAGCCATTAAAAAAAAATAAAGCAAGCCAGTAGTAATACAATAATCAGTGACCATCAGGGCCTGGAAAAATGAGTTTGCTCTCACTGGCACTAAGGAGCATCACATGATTATTTAATTACAGCTCTAATTTTTGTCTCGTGGATGGCAACATATCAACAATTAATAGGGCAAATAGAGGAGACTGCATTTTTAAAGAGACAGAACCTATATGAAATACTGCTTGAAAATGCAATTTATCAGACAGTATAATGCTTCTCAAGGCATATCTGTCATCATGCCACATGTATAAAAAAATTCTACTGGTTCAGTTTTCTTGCGTGGTATCTATAAAATTCTTCTGGAATGCTCAGAAAATAATAACTACACCTATGAGTATCCTAACTGTCATTTTAAGTGGCAATGCAGAAGTCAGTTTCTTGTAGGACATGCAGTCCAAAAAAAGAAAGTAGTGGAATCACAAGTTTCAAATATTAAAAGTTATTATAAAATTATTACATGCTTTATCTTAAAAAGATTACAACAAATTTTTTCAGGCCAAAAGGATTATAGTATTCAGCGAGTCGAGTTAAGAATAAAAGAAAGAAAAAGAAAGTCAATAAAATACAGTCAATGGGACAGAGACTGATTTTGATTGATTGATTTTACTGTGAGATTTTCTTACAAAGCATACCGAAACTAAGGGCTCAACACCAATACTGTGCGGTTCCTGCGTAGCACTGCTAGTTAAGAAGCAAAAAACAAAACCCGAAAGAGGACATGCATATGATTGATTGAAAAGCTCTGCTCTAAAATGGTTGGATGCGGTTCCCATCGTGCCTCATCCTGCAATGACTTCAGTGCAAAACACGGGGAACTCTGGGAAGCTCAGTATGTGGAAGAGCACTTTTCACAAGCTGCACAATTACAAGAATCTGCAAATGTATCAAAAGAAAAACTCTCATTTTATGCACCTGATCTTCCTTGCAAATGTACTCACTTTTCCACAGCAATGTGTGGACCAAGTTACGAATCCCATGAATTTACATTATCCACAATGTACTTCAGACAGTATTCGATATCTGACATGGGAAAGGCAAGCTCCAAATTTCCTCTAAACATTAAGCTGTACATGTGAAAAACCTACCAAACTACTCTTAGATATTTTTTTTTTAATCTTACTTCTCAATATACAACTTAAACATGCTTTTTCATTTGGTATTCTAAAATCTATTCTTTAAGCAAGCAAAGAAATGCTGCGTTTGGACTCTTGCACAAAAAACCCAACCCTGCTAAACAATAGTTCAAGCACTATTGCAAAAAGAAGTGTAACTACAGAAGAAATACTATTTCAATAAATGCCCCCTTCCTCCCGAAAATTGTGTAAAATTAAGTTGTTTTCATTGAAGACACGAACATTCTGGATTGAAGATCTTAATCTATAATCTTAAAAAGAAAGCTGGCAAGCAAGAGCTTGTACGTAAAAGTATATATCATTCTTTTTATGCACTGGTTACTATACAGATAACATGTCTCACAAAGACTGTAATTAAACGTCTAGTGCAGAAGTAACACTAAAAAGCATACAGTATTATTATATTACAATGAATCCTTAGAAGCTAAAACTGTCATTTTTTTAAGTTTTAAGATGCCTTTAATTATTCTTGAGACTTCTTACATTTATCAAGGAAGCCCACCTATGATGAAAAGCGTTAATGATTTAAAATCTTTCTAACAGGGCTCTCCACAAAAATATTAATTTAATCTGTGATTATAAACATTTTAAAACTCACTCTGCAATTTCTCTCCACTTCATTTTTTGCCTTTGGTCCTTCTGTGAGTTTGCATGCACACACACTCTCTCGCTTGGTCTCTCCCCTCCTCTCTTTCTGTCTCTTATTTAATGTATTAGAATTGGGAATACAGGGCGTGTATGATATTTAGAATTTTTATCCTGTTCATTGCAAATGTTTTTAATTACCTGGCTGTTACAAACAGACATATATTCTAAGTGCAGTTACTGACAAGGCAATACCTTTTTCGTACCTTTGCATGTGGGTTTGAGTTCAGAGCAGCAATTCTTTGCGCTTGTGCTGTACCATGTTTTCCAGTCTAGGACTGATGTACAAATATAAAGAATTAATGAATCCTTCAGTGTTCTATGAAACACATATATTACTGATTTTACAGCTGGGTAAATAAACTGGGGGCATATTAAGGCCACATTTATAAAGGGATTGCGTGCTGCAGCTTCCTCCTCTTTCATATGAAGTTGCAAGTGCTGAGCATTTTCACAATCAGGCTCAGGGCATTAAGGATTGCAAACGTGGCATGGTCAGTTATTCAGCCAAGATCACACATTTTTGTCACGGCTGAAACCAGAACCGGGATTCTAGACACCCAAAAAGATTACGAGACAATCTTCCAGGTATGTATGATCCGAGTGCATCACCACTTCTAGTGAGCAGCAAGTGGAACGACACATAAATGATTGCTGCTGGCCAAATAAATCCTGTCAGAGCAGGATCCTGGGAAGATGAGATGCACTCGAGGTTTAAAGCACCTCCCTCATCTCCTCAGGTCATATCATGTCATAATGTGCCAAGGGAAAAAGATAGAGCAGATAGTCGCTGGGAGTTATGCAAGGCCAACACAGCTGATAGACGTGGCCCATCCTGATGTTCTGCACCCAGGTGCAGTTGGGGTGACTGAGGTCCACCTGCAGGCGAGCAGACTCTTCTGCCTATCTAGCCTGAAGTTCACAACAGCAAAGCACAAGGTGGTGAGAGCTAACTCTTCTGAACCTGCACAGCTGTGCAGACGTGTTTCCAACGATGCTTTACAGCAGCTCAAAGAGAGGAGCTGGCCTACGCTCCGGTGAAAGGAAGCTGTTCTACAGCCTATCCTAATCCCTGCATACACAAATGCACACCGTCTCGTGGGAAAATTGAGATCGCTTCATATTGGTATTCTAAATAAATAGCTAAAAAGTGACCTTGGCATACACACTAAGCGTGACCCTCAGCCCATCTGAACACCTAACACTGATCCCCTACAAGAACTGTAAAAACAAAGGTCTACCAGTCTCTGCAGTTACACACCAGTGTGCATGGGAAGAAAGTCAGGCCCAGCAAGTTTAAAAGGAGATATTTACAATTCAGACGCTGCCTGAGGTATGTTACTATGCTCTACTATTACTCTACTATTACTATGCCATTCCTACTACACTGCGCCAGATTACACAGATTAAGGGTAGATTACAGCTGGTACAGGGCAGGAGGACCAGATCAGAGCACATGAACAAGATCAGTACTGGCAAGTCTCTTTAAAATTAATCTCTATCAAGATTTATACCTACAGAGAGCAATCCAGTGCAGAAACCATTACAAAGTCGACATTTGCAAAGCAACAAAACGGATATCAATTAGGTAATGAAGCGTTGGTGATAACTGTGGTAAACTTAGATGCCTCAGGATGGCAAATGTTCAAAAACAGCTACATTTTTGAAGGGAACATTATAGTACATCCTTTTTGAAGTAACAGTTACAAGTTGTGGTCAGGGCTGTTGAGAGTTCACGACACTGCTCACATGGGAACTGACGTACAAGTTAACTTAATATTAAATGTAATAATTTCAGAATCTGAGGAAAAAATGGACCTCTTAGGTAGAGGTTATTACTGGAATCTTCTGAAGGAGAATTTAGGGAAGCTTTCTGCAAACTGTGGGTTATTCTGACAGTGGTTATCTTCGGCTCAAATGCCAGCTACTTGGACACGCTAGTCCAAGATCAAAAGTAGCATCAATAGGGTTTTCTGACATGGACTTTATAAAATTGCAAAATTTCAGTATAACAAGCAATAAGAACTGTAAATTACTCTTTAACCATCAAACTGTTTTACTTTTTTTTTTTTTTAGAATCAGTAGCAACTTTGTGACAACTAAAGTTTAAAAAAATGCACTTGATTGCATAGTGACAGATTTGCAGAACATTTTTCATCACACACACATATGTGCTTTCAGTTATTAATAAAATGCTTCTGCCCTTAATCTGCCGTTGCCTGAATATACAATTTCAGTGACTTAGATAGACAAATACCGTTAAGGAATTCTGTTTTCCCTGGTTGAGGTGCAACTCAAATACATCAAGTAAAACTGAATACTATGTCTTTAAAACTGGCTTCTGCATGCCACAGAAAGGAATACCGAATCACTTTTCTATTAAGTTCCTCTTGGAGTGGAATGCTAACAAAACTTTCTTTTCTTCCTCCCCCCCCTCCCCCCCCCTTCCTTTTTTCCTCATTTTAAACAAGGAAGAGCCAGCTGCCCTGGATAACACCACAGGTAGATATTAAAATGGAGACAGCCATTATTTAGTGGCGACAGGAATATAAATACATGCACTAACCTATAAACTGGTGTTTACTTCAGGAAAGTAAGCCATATTTTTCCTCTGATTGCCGTGCTGTCAGTTTAATGCAGCGTAAATAAACAGTAGGTGCATGATAGCTTTAAGTAGAAAGTGCTCATTCCACAAGAGGAGCAGATTACTGAAGCCTGATGCCTATAATGGCAAAAGCAGAACTTCCATTTTACCTGAAAATATAGCCTCCTGTGCTAAGAGACTTGTGGCTTTTCTATTAAATTAATTTGTCAGAATTCTATGAAAAATATTACATACTCAAAGAACTTTACCAAAAACATTCATTTTTGCAGCCCTCAACTTGAACCATTTGAAAAAACAAAAGCCAATCAGTCCTCTGTAATTTCATCATCCCATTGCTCTAAATGAAAGCTTTATATAATCAGAAAATAAAATGATATATAGAATTGCCTATACTTTTGAGTTATTTTGTTCTTATAAATATATTCCCTGACCGAAAGTAAAAAAATTCCCCTTTGGAAAAAGCAATGATTTCTGAGAAGATTGTATATACACTCTACATCTATTAACATAAATTATAAGAATGTAAAATGTTCCAGATGTGTTTAAACTGTTGTAGAAGGAAAGTTTGTGGCTTCACTGGATATATATTAAATATATCTAGAGAGAGCAATGGCAGTTATGTACAAGAAGGCAATAAAATGCTTCAGTAGTATCTATGTTAAAATAGCGTAGTTCCTAGATATATGACTAAAACATTTCAGAAGTCTTATTTCCTCCAGTTTTAATTCAGAAATCTACTTTTAATGTATTTCTATATATACCACAAGCTATTTTATTAATAAAATAATCTCCTTGATTTTTTTTTTCACATACAGCTGGAAACCTTAAGAAGGACTTCAAATTTACCTGACGATGATTAGATTCAAAAAAGAGGTGACAATAAAAAGGTGATAATACTTCCAAAAATTGTGTAGTTGATACAATTAAAAGATTTGGGATTTTTTTTCCAAGAACACCAGACTTCGGCTGATCATCTTCTAAATGGCAGTCACACACATTTAAGCCCCTCTCTACCCCAAACCCGAAACGTAGGATGAGTTAGTGCTTATCCCGGACTCTCCTACTCTAAAGGGGTTTCTGTGGCGAAGGGGTGGATGTGCCCGTGTTCCCGGCAGGACTGAACGTGGCGTTGCCCATGGGATGCTGGCAGGGCTGCAGGCAGGGCTGCAGGCAGGGCTGGCACTGGGAAGCACAGCAAGAGAGGGCAGGTGCTCATCAGCTGACCCCGCTGGGCCTACGCTGCAAACCAAAAAGGTGCCCTGCTCCCGTACGAGCTCGGGCTATCGTGGCAGACCCTCTCTGCTTCTCGTTCTGCCAAAGCAGCACGTCCCATTGGCGAGTTACAGATCGACCCTGTCTGCTTTACAAGTGCTTGCTCGGGAGCGCGCAGCAGCAGGTTAGGATTCACGCGTATCACGAAAATAACAGGAGAGGAGAAACTGCGAGAGTTACTTTCCTATTTAAAGTATTAAGAACAAAGAATATAAAAAGGAAACGGCCAGTTTTTCAAAGTGCGCACACAAAAAGCATTCCATTTAAATGTTTTTTGTTCCAGTAAACTCTTTTGCATACAAAGGACTTATTTATTACATATTTGAACTTGTGGGAAAAAGGGAAGGAATGCACTGATTCCTGAAATAACTCCACAGTCTTTTTGGAGACTTCACTCTTCTGTGCTCTTGTTCTGCTCAGAACAGTTTTATTCCAGGGACGGAGGAATTCCTTGGAGTCAGTTGTTTCTTTTCCACTAGCTGTTTGTATTCAAGAGTGGGCATACATAGCATACTAGCCCATGATTTTAATTTCTCTTCTATTGCCTTATTATGTGTGTGTGCTATCTGTTTAGATGCGTGCTTACATGTGAACACGTTACATTCTCTGCCTGCTCGTTTTGTTACCTACTCTACATTATTGCACATTTCTGCGCAAACCATTGCTTCGACTTGAAAAGCAAGGTGATACCAACAACAATCTCGTATAGAAAATGAAATAGAAAATGAGTGTATGTATAAATGCATTAAAGAGCATATAGGAATACAGGACTGAAAAGAGCACTCTGAAATCCTACAAACAGTGCTGCAGAGTAATTAGAAGATACAAATTGCAGAGAACATCCTACATTCATGTCTTTACACTCTACGCTTACTGTTTCGAGTTGTTTTTGAATAGTGCGCCTGATTTGACACATTTCTATCTGGTGATTGTGTTAAATGCTTGAAGAGATAGTGAAATATCCAAGCATTCCTTGTGCTAACTACAGCTGAAATTTTACACTTATTGTAACCTTTTCTAACAATGTGAGAAAAACAGAGTAAATATATTAAATTTGTTTCACAACAGATGCTTAGGTTGTTAATATTTAAGATGCCTATTCATGCTATTCCTGTCTGCACATTTGTCAAAAATGTAAGCTTGAATGCTAATGTTTGCCAGCAGACTACAGCAGACAAATATACGAATGCACTGTACCAAAATCATATAAAGTAGAAATAAGGGACTGCTGCTAACTCCCACCCGAGTAGCATGGACCAGAATGAAAGGGCACTACCAGATCATACGCCCTTGGAGTCTCTGCATCTCAATTTGTGAATTATTTTCACAGAAGCGCTGCGCTCAGTTGCACTGGCTAAAACCAGCGGAGAGCTTTCGTCAGTTTAAACTCATTTCAGCTTAGGAGCTGGTGCAAAGTATTTCATCAAACTTGCATTTTAGCGAAGTTTCTCTCGCAGTCAGAGAAGCCTGGAGACTGGCAGAGGGAAACTCCGGACCGGGCAGGTGCCTGTCCGGAGCGCTCCCCCGGGCACCGAGCGGAGACGGCGACAAAAGGACGACGGTTTGAGCAAAACCTCGGGTGGCGGGTTTGGAGACGGAGCGGAAAAATCAAAAATAAAATCCTGGAGCACAGAGGCGAGTTCCTGGCACGGCTCCCCGTGACAGCGGCAGCGCCGGGATGGGGGGGACGGACGGACGGACGCACGTGCCACCCACCGCCACGGGCGCGCCCCCGGCGGGGCGATTCGCCGCCGCTCCGCCGCCCGCGCAACCCCCGCGCCCCGCGGAAGCGCCACCCCACGACCCCCCCCCCTCCGCGCGCGCCCCCCACGCCCGCTCTGACCCGCCGCTTCGCCCCGCGCCCCCCGCCGTCGGGGGTGCCGCCGCCCCGTCGCCCAGCGCCCGCCGCTGCCGGGAGGCGCGCGGGGCCGGGGAAGAAGTTTGCCAAACTTTTAGGGTTTTGGTTTTTTTTTTTTTTTTCCCGTCTGCTCCCCCCGTCCCCGCCCCGCTCCCCCCGTGTCGGTGGCGGGTGAGGCGGCGGCGGGCAAGGGAGCGGAGCGGGGCCGGCGGCCGCCAGCGTCGCGACGGCAGGTGTGCGCCCATGCCGGCCGGGAGGCTCCGGCAGCGGCAGCGCCAAGCGGAGCCCCCCACCCCGTGTCTCTCCCCGCCCGCCCTCCCGGGTCGGCACCGCCGGCCTTGGTAAATCACCACGGCGGGTGCCCCCGGCACGGCCCCGTTCCCCCCCCCCGCCCCGTCCCCCAGGAGCGACGCCGAAGGAGCGGGACCGACTCACTCATGGGAGCGCGGCGGGCGAGGCCGGCGACACCTCCGGCTTCCGAGGCGCCGGCGAAGTTAATTGCACTGAAGTTCAAGTTGTCTTTTCACCCATCAGGAGTGGGCGTTTAAAGGAAGGAGAGCGAGGAGGAGGAGGGGGAGGGGGAGGGGGGAGAGTCGCTCTCGCTCTCGCTCGCTCTCGCTCACACACACACACACACACACACACGCATGCACGCACACACGCGCGCACACACACACACGCCCGCCTGCTCGGCTCCGTTCCCGAGCTGCCTCAGCAAGGAGGAGCCCGGACAGAAAACACCAGGGCAGCAAGGTACCGGCGTGGGGCAGCCCTGCCTCTGTCTGTGTATATGTGTGTGTGTGTGTGTGTGTGTGTGCGCGCGTGTGCCTGCGCCCCCCCCCGCCCGCTGCCTCGTACGGCCCCTTCGGGCGGGGAGGTGCGCGCTGCTCCCGGGGAGGGGGCGGCGGTGCCGTCGGGGCAGCGCGGCGGCGGGAGGCCGGTTGCGGCCGGGGGGGGCTCCGCGCCTTGCGCCGCCGCCAGCTCCGCGCCTGCTGTCTCCCGCCTGCGCGGCGGTGGGGGGCTGCGGGGGTGGGGGGACACCGAGCGGCGGCTGGAGCGCGGCGGCTGCGTGTGTGTGTGTGTATGTGCCTGGCGTCTCCTCCTCTCCGCCCGATCCCGGCCCCGCGTGGTGGTGGCGCTGACTTGGTGGAAGTGCCGGGGATTTGTGTGTGTGTGTGTGTGTCCATTCCTGCCGCCCCCCCGCCGTGCGAGAGGGGCCAAAACCCTCCTCCGCCCCCGCATTGCATTCCCCAGGCACCGCGCCCCCGGCCCCCTCCCCGCTCCCCCGCTTTCCCCCTTCCCTCCGTTCTTCCCCCGTTCCTTTATTTCCGCACCTGCCCCCGCGCCCCGTGCCCGCCCCCCGCCGCTACTCCCTGCGCCCCGGCGGCGGCCCTTTCCGGGCAGGCAGCGCCCCACGGCCACCAGCGATTTAAGGCAGCTGAGGCAGCAGCTCCGCGGCCGCCCTGGCGGCCTCCGCGGGACGGGGATGCCCGGGGTGAGGGCAGGCATCTCCCGGGGGTCGCTGCCCGCCCGCCGCCGCCTGGCAGCCCCGCTGCCCCGTCGGGGCCGGGTCCCGCCGCGCATCACCCCCGGTTCTCTCGCCTGGTGTTTCACCTGGCACCATGTGCTCCTCAGTAACGCTGTTTGAGAATTGCCTTTATTCGTGTAACTTCTCCTCGGGGAGGGACTTGTTCTCTCTTCTTTTGTTTTTAAGACCTTCTCTTCTTTCCCGTCTTCGCTGATGCAGGATTTGGAAGTGGAGTTCCTGGAGAGCGAACCTGGCAATGAGCGCAGGTTTCCCTGAAAGCTGAGGCTGTTTCTTATTCCCTAGGAGACTGAGAAGAGAGGGGACCCTGGATGTCAGCCCAGTCTCCCTTTTTTGTTTGTTTTGACTTTGAGGCCGATTTCCTCTTTGAGCTCTGGGAATTGACAGGTACAATTCCTGTAAGCACTTTCGCACGTCTCAGAAACAAGACCAAGACCATGAAGTTGATATGTCAATGCTTTTCCTAGTTAACCAGTGGTACGCCCTTCTATTAATTGCTATTAGAAAGTGCAGCCTTGTAGCACAGTTATTGAATAATCATTAATCTGTGGAGGATACGCAAGCCCAAAGGTTAGTAATAGGAATAACAATGAATAATATTGACCTTGCCGGTGGGGAGAGTATTTTTGTCATAGTTATTAAAAGGCACTCCTGTGTATACTGTGTACAGTGGTGTAAATTTGGACTCGATATGTTGAGTACCAAATTACTGCAGCAATGCCAGAAATTAATTTACCCCATTATCTCCATGTTATCAGGACTTTTTCTCCCTTTAAAATGTATCATCTACTACTCTCTCATTTGAAACAGAAATGCTAAGTCTTTAATCAATTCTGACATTTCCACTAGAAAATAACATCTAGCTCTCTTACACAGATAAAAATTTATTTGCCTGCAGCTGATTTGTTGTAGTGCTTTGGACCTATTCATTTCTCAGAGAGAACTTAGCTTTTTACGGTCTTTAGGTACCACGGGGTAATAAACAGAAAGTCAGTACAAAGGGGGCATTCTCGCTTCTACGAGTCCAACTATCCGCTCCCTCGCGCTGCCTCCTCTCACAGCTACTCTGACTGAGTGGCTGACTAACCGGCAGCCTGCTATTGTCAGAGACCCATCTCCTTTATTTGTATCACACTCTTCTGACTGGCCGGTCAGTAAGTCCTAATAATAATAATCAAGTTACTCATTCTTATAAATTGCAGCTCAGCTATTTGGGTTAGTCGCGTTATCCCCACTTTAGAGGCAGGGAAACTGAAACAGGAAAATTAACACATTTGCCCGAGGCCACACATGGATTTAAGAGTAGATCCAGGATTGGAAGTGAATTTAGACCAAGCTCCCTCTTAAAGATCCTCAAGTGCACTGTGGAAGATGCTTCTTTAAAAAAAGAAATGTAACATAATCCTTATTTTTCATCAATGTTGTATATTAGTAAAAATAGTCAAAATACACTTTTTTTTAGCTCACATTTCCTTTTCTATTATATTTCTATTATATTTTCTAAATACAAGATTTATCCAGCTCTTGAAAAATTGCGGTGATACCTTTCAACTACATAGGGCAGTTTACTCTGGAAGCAAGAAACGTTTAATATGAGACTGTGAGCAGTAATGGGAACAGAATTGCTTGTTATTAGGTTACTGTAAACAATATGCAGTGGATGTTACGGTCTAGTTACAGGCCAACAAAATATAATGAGAAGTCCAGCATTAGTATAGATAAGGTGCTATTGCTTACCTAGGGTACGTTGGTTTTCACCGTAACGCTCCTTCAGTGCTTTCAGCATCAAAATACTCAGCATGGGTCTAAAGATTGGAAAACATGCAGGACAACCCTATACTGTGTTTGAGAGTTATGATTTATATCATTAAGCAGTGAGTTTTACCAAGTTGTGTCATTCATGAAGCAAGAAGTTTATTGCCTGCCCTTTAGCTGTGGCATGTCATCAAAGCTGTATTATGGTATGACTGGGTGCAGATGGCATGCCTAAAAAGCAGGTGTACAATATAACTTTCCTATTACTGACACGTCGATATTTCCTTTTCCTCAGTGTCCACCCCCAGGTGTTTGCTGGCCCAACCTTCTACAGGAACTATAGAAAGTCCTGCTCATCCTGCTCATCCCTGATGGCTGGAATTGTGCAGTAAAAACCCTGTACAGAGTAAGTGTTCACATATATTTTTATGTATTTATGCTGACAGCTCCATTCTGAGCTTTTTTAGAGTCCTGATTTGAGGGAAGTGGGTGCAGATCTCATTGAAGTAATCATTCTCCAATACCATTAGCATTACCTGCCAAAAATGAAAGTGGCATATGAATCACAATAAGCCACTCATGAATTTGTGGATTTAGAGCCTGCCAAGGAACACCAGAAATCCACATGATTACAAAGTCCCATGAGTTTTAGGGACTTTGAACAATGAGTAAAGGTACTTTTATCCAAAGACCATCTTACTGATGAGCCATCCTATAAGGACTCCAGACATAACCGATTCAAGCGAAGGACAATATTAACTGAAAATATTTCTGTTCAAATATTTCTCTTTCAAGTGAGGGAGTGAAAGTGGTGAATCTGCTAATTGAAACTATGTCAGAGGCCCTCCTTGAGGTACCCCTTCTTGAAGTGCTACTGTGACATAATGATGTGGAAATATGCTTTTGTGTGAGAAGAGCTATCAGATCCTCTGGGAAATATCACAGATGCTTTCCAGTTCCTTTCAGACATGTAAATATCTTTATGTTTAGACATGAGTAGAGAGGGGTGGGAAGTGAAGTAGACAGATGAGTGGAGTGGGGTTAAAAGCATCCACATAGATCCAGGAACCAAATAAATACATGTAGGGGGTTTTTTTCTGTATCTGATGTTAGCTGGGGCTTGAAATGAAATGTTCATTATTAAGAAGAAACGCTGCATTAACATGTGCATACTTGAGAGTTATGTTGACCCATGGTTGACAGAGAAGACCATCTTCTGCCTGAAATTACACATGATCAACAGAACTCTCAGTAATGCTGAGATACTTGGGTCATTCCCAAGTAATATGTACCTTATCGAGAATGGTTTATTTCCAGCTTGTAGTATATGGCTAATGCTATAGCAGTGAAAAACACTACATGCCACCTAGCACTTCTTATGATTGCGTGCTTTCTTCATGGTTTTACTTTAAGCTAAGCACATCACAAAACAAAAATAGTCTTTTTTCCCTCTTACCATACAAAACCAGCACCTTGTAATCTATTTATATGTTAGTACTTGTGAAACATAGCAAAAAACCCTGCTTGCTAGTATGGCCTACGCATAGCTGCCTCAGCACCTTGATGAAATGTTAAGACTTGGTTTCAGTAACTATGCTCCAACTGGAATAAGCGTTATCTGTCATAGATGACAATGGCAGTGAACAAATACAACTATGCTGGTGAGGCCTTCTGTGCCTATTTTAAATGTAAGTGGCCATTTTCAGCTGTAGCATAACCTTGTCTGATATTTCATCTTGCTGGTGGCTCAGTGGAAGACACTGAGATGATTTTTTTTTCTGGATGTGGCTGGTGCTTTCCGTGTATTTCTGCAGTCTTTCATTATTCTACTCTTTGCTGGTTAGACACCAATCTCCGGAGCTTAGGCCTATGCCACCTCACTATCTGAATGTCTCTCCAGAAAATTTGTTGACTGAAATGGGGATCATGTCAATAATAACAAATTCATCTGTCCGTCTCCAGACTGGCTTAAGTTTCCTCCAATCATTCATTGAAGGTTCATGTTTCCAGGCCCTGATGCTACACAATTCCTCAGTCCATTCAGCTTCTCTCCAAGATGGTAACTGCTTTGTGCTCCACTTCTCTGTTACAGGAGATCTTTTGATTACCTAAAAAAGTAAACTGCATCCTGTAGATTTCCTCTTAAAACATCTGCTTTACGGAATAGAAGATCAACCTGTTGCAGGTGCGTCAATGACATCAAACTCACTTCTGTTTTGCCCGACTGTCCTCTCTACCTTCTGTCTGTCTAAAATTATCATTTTGGAAAGCATTGAAGGAGTTGTATTAATATTTGTGTGAACCACTTCTCCTGCGCACTGTCTGTTCTTTTCTCCTTCCCCTTGGTGTCTGGTTCGTCCTGACTGCTTTTAAAAATTCTGTTGCCTCTAGTGAGGGACTGCCAGATTAAACCAGTGAAGAGAAACCAGGTGACTGTCTACTTTTACAAATATAGGTTGTGTATAATAAATTCAGGCTTTACATCTATGCAAATTAAATCATCATATGATTCTGACTACATGCATTTTTTATCAAATATGGCATATATTTCACAAATTATATTTAACTTATAGTCATGTTGCTTTTCTGAATACCTAACTAGGAGTTACAAGGTGTGCCATTAGATCTTAGTAAATAGGCTTATGAAGACAGAAGAAATAAGAGAAAATCACCTTTTTTTCTTGTATACCTGGTAAGTCCAGTGGAAAGGCTTTTCCTGCTGTAGGTGATAACATAAACACCTCGCCACTGAGCTGCTTAGAGACACAAGCACATCTTGTTATTAGAAATATAGAGATTTTGCAAAGGCCTAAACAGATCATGCCCAGAATAAGGAAGTTTTAAAGCAATGTGTCTTTGGTCTGGAGTTTACCGCATATAGTTAGTAAGGCCTTCCACTAATGTTTCTCTCATGGAGTGGAAGACATTAGTCAAAATGTCAAAATAAAGATTTTACTTCTGCAAAATTATATTTTCACCTCAGGAATATTGTGAAGTGAAAACAGGATTTAGCACAATTCTTCCTTCAGGGTCTATCTACAGACAGGGCAGTTTTAGTGTAAAGCCTTAAGCCTTGCAATATGATTCCTAACCATAGGTGCACCATACATTGAATAATCAATCTGTCAGCTAGGCTATGACAAGGATTGTGCTGTGAAGGTAACAACTCAATGCTTTCAGTGTTAACTGTCCTCGGCAACTGCTGCTGGGTTGGTTTTTTTTTCATAAATAAAAAGATATTTTGGTGAGAACAAAGATGTCTCTGTCAATACTTGTGTTTTGGTCAATAAGAGGGTCTGTATGGTGTGAAATGCGGGACTCGGGTGGAATGTGAGCATGTGAAGAAACAGGTGTGATTCAGAAAACCTCTGCTAAGCAGTTGCCTAAACCTCAAAGCACTACGTTTGCCTCTCATGATTCATGCCTTGGAGTTAGTTCCTTTTCCACCTGGGACGCCCGAGCGGCCTTTCAGGAGTGCTCATGCCTAAGTCCTCTGGACCCCAGGACCATGACATTCCTCCACCCAAGTATCCTGGTCGGCTTGACCTCCTGGCCACGCCAGGAGCACGCCCCAGACACCCTGACACGACTAGCCTCTTGACAAAGTGCAGCAGGGTCACAGTGGCAATGATGGTACTTACTCCCAGGACTCTTTTTTTTTTTTTTTTTTTTGAGGGGGCTGTTGTGTGTATTCCACAACAATTTAACATGGCGAAGACAGAAATAATCCCCAAAAAACTCTGTGTGCCCCAGCCCTGGGAATAACCTAAACATTAGATTATGATCTACGGAATCGTGAATTTGTTTGTGCTCAAGGGCACTGTTTCAGTAGAAGGGTCGAGACTGCCTTTTCTAAAATAACCATCAGCCTGATGGTCAGAGTCCTCCCTGGGGTGAGAGGAGTTGCGAATTGGGGCCTTTCAGGGCAGCAGAGATGAATCCCATGATTGCATGAGTGCTCTAATCACAGAGTTGTTATATAGAGGGAGATGGGAAGCCAGCTTCTCCTCCAGCTATGTTTTAATAAAACATCAGTTTTGAAGGAAAGATCACAGGAACCTATTTTCATAAAATGAATCAGGGTGTAGATACTGAGTGGATGGAAGCATCTCTCAGACAGCCCTGGGTAGAGCCCTGTCTTTAGAGGTAACCCTCAGGTAGAGCCCTGGCTTTAGAAGGAGGTGAGATTTCAGATTTGGGACAAACCTCATTTTTACCTGGTTAATTCCAGTCAGCTTATGTTGAGGTCAAGGCATGCTGTGCTGGCTGTTTTCCAGGCCACCCAGGTGTCTCTCCACATACACCGCAGGGAAGCTGTGCTTTTAAAACATGATTCTGGATACCTGGTAGGGGACCATGGGCCAAAAAATTTGATGTTGGAGCACCAAAGTTTTTGGAGCACCAGAATCCTTTATAGGCTTAGACCATAAGCCATATAAATCAGGATCTGTTTATTCATAATGGTTGGTTTCATATTAATACCAATACTTAGTATCTGCTGGTAACTGTTCTCTCAGCAGAGTTTCTGGTCCATTTTTATTTTGTATCACAAAGGACGGCACAGGAAACTGTTGGATTGCATATTATTTATAATGAAAATTCTCACTGTGTTTCCCATTGGGAGCTGTAATGGCTAGCATGGCTAGACACTCATATTGGTTTGAATCCTGTGGGATACAAGGTTAGCATTATATTTTTATGGAATTTAACTAAATTAAAATGAATATATATACTAAAATTTTGACCTTTTTTAGGAAAAGTGGCACGATATTCAAAGATGCTTATTTCTCCTTTAAAAATAATTTCATTTTACCTACTTGCAAAGTTCCAAAATCAGGGGACAATATAGTCCTTCAAAAAAAGGGAACAATATGACACAGTCCAGGTCACGTATATCCCCTCCCACAGCGTAACTGACTGCTTTTGCCACGTATAGGATGTATGGGCACAGTTCAGACAGTCTGTCCCATGCATGTTTCCTTCCCCAAACCTGCTTGATACAACTGAAGAGGAGGTTACAAAGCTGCCTTGGAACCCTTCCACTTGTGATCTGCATCCTACAATATGGAATATTCTAAATATCATGGGCTTTCCCTAGCTAACAAGCTGGTTATTCTGGCTATGCATGAAGATACAGATTTGTGTCTTAATTAACATCTGTAGTTTAATCAAACCATTTATGATCCTGAGAAATCTGAACTGTAGACTTTCTGGCTTTTCTGATGACAAATACCATGAAGAAAAAGGAACTAAAATAATGGTTCAGTACATAAGGCGTTTGCACCAGCTATGGCTGGGGTAACTTTTGTGGAAAACTGGGAATTCCGAAGATCGTATTTTTCAGTGTCTGACGAAGGTTTTAAAGACAATAGACATTAAAATTATACATTAGGGACCTCACAAAAGTTTTTGGTGTTTAAGTTGAAACAGCATTCTATTTAATTTTACAGGGGCTAACTCTCCTGCAGTGACAATGCTGTAAATCTCCAGCTAGGCCCACTTTTATTATAAAAAGAAGTTGGCCCAAAAGAGAAAATGTGGAATAAATTGCCGTGAAAGTGGATTGGCCTGTTTAGTCTGGTGACCCAGTGAAACAGTGCAGGACTTTATAATCTTCAGTGCAGACAGGTCTTCATTGTTGAAGGAAGCAGGAAGTGTAAAGAGGGCTGTAATTGCATATTCTTTAATAAGAAATATAATTGTTGCTTTCTCCAAACAGATCTCAGACAGATTTTAATAGTGTGCACACATTGAAAAGCCTCTGAAACACACCCTTCTGCCCTAATTTGTTCATATACATTGATATATTCTAATGTATTTACACCCTTCAAAAATGTAGTCCGTGTACAGCATTTCTGATGCGCAGTTCCCTACTCTTTTTTCCTTTTAGATTGACTATAATGTAGAGAAATATAATGGAGCAATACTCAGTAAGAGAAAAAAAGATCCAGTAGATGTGTTTCTTTTGATACTTTGAATTTCTGTCTTAAAATAAGGGCTTATCATTGCCATGATTATAGTGGTCAGTCTTTACTGCAATATCAGGGCCATGCCATCTTTCGTATTCATTGAAATAATTCCAGTTGTGCAGCATGTTTAAAAAAAAAACAAAAACCCAACAGTATTGTATTTTGTTTCAGGAAACTTTGAATTAGGAAAGTACATTTGTGAAGTAGTATAATTTTCTTTGCTGAATTTGAAGGGATCACATCTTGTGTTAAACTCGTATCGATATAAATCTTGGTGACTATGAGGAAAAGTGGTGTTGTGCAAAGCCTATTGTAACTACTGAATGTGAAGTTCAGCAAAAGCAGACATGAGCTTCTCCTAACACGGCTTTATCTTTGGTGGCTGAAATTCAGTTTTTCTTATTTCTTCATGTTCTATACTCTTGTTCTAGTCATTACGAAACAAATAATCTTCTTAACTGGTATTAGGTGTTTGGCTTCCCATGAACCATGGTAACTGAGGCTTGAGATTTATAAACAATTGTTTAGTTTTCATCAAACTTCCTCAATCTGTAGATCTAAGCAAAATCATGCCATATGTTGGAAATGAGTTCAGTAGTGACTGTTCTTCAGCAGCTGTGCTAAATTTGTATTGTTCTGCAGCGCCATGGACAGCTTTTTTCAGGACAATTGAGATCACAGATATATGTTAGATTATTTTTATTTCCATTGAGTGTCATATTTTAAAAGCCTTGAATTCTTCTTTCTGTGATAGGTGAAGTTAGGAAAACATTAGCTTTTCATCCCAGGAGACTCACGCCTTCAGTTTATTCATAGAAAATACACACCACAGATAGTGGACTTGTCAGATTCTCTGTGATGACACAACTCTATAATAATCAGCTCAAAAATGTCAAAGGTTTCAGGCTTTGTACCCATAAAGCTCATGTTTGGGTTTGGTTGTTGTTTTTTTGTTCTACTACACACGAAAAAATGCTACATTCTCTTGTAAATTTGACACTAGCTTTAGAATATAAATACTTATGTTGATAGTAACTGGTGTGAGTTCATCAACTCCTTCTATATCTTCCACTAATCAGCCACCCCACTTGCTCAGGTGACCCATGTGTGAAGTATCCCATTTCTAGTCCCTGAGGGGTATTCAGTATGATCTATCTGATCAGGGAAGAGTAGGACAGTCTGTAGTATCTACTGATGATATTTATACAACCGGAGTTTAGAAAGAGATTTTCATAAAAAAGGATATCTGCAGAAAGAAGAAAAGGACTACTACTGTTTGTCATAGTTCATAGGATTTGTCCTTTTCAGAACCGCACGTCGAGGTAAGTTTTACCCGTGCAAGCAGGAAAATGAAATCGTGGTTTGCTACTGCTTGGCAATATTCATGCAGTGAGTCAAGTCAACAATACTGAGGTTGAGAAGAACACAAACCAAGGAGGTTGCCCATGCAAATGATACATCCTGGTTGCTTCCTCATGAACTCTTCCATGAAATCTTGCTGCACCCATCTTGATTGCATATGCTAATCCTGGCTTCTTAATTGACTCATAACAGATTTATCTGGATTTCCAACTTCCTCTTCTCTTTAGAATGTTAATTAAAAGAAAAACGATTACACTTAAGATATTCATGACAATAACAGAGTTTTCTGCTAGAGGTGTTCGGAGCCAGATTTTGCTTTTATTTATATGGGACTATTTAAAATCAATGAGCTTGAGTCTATTTTGCACTAGGGACCTTTTGATACCCACATAGTAAAAAATGGCCTTAGCAGGAACGGAAGACAGTTCATATAGTATATTTTCCAATTTTTACCTCATACAGTAAAATTGAGAAAAAGCCCCCAGCTTTTAGAATAAAATACATATAACAAGTCAAGAGCCAGTTTGTTTGGATGAAAATGAGCCCAGAAGTGCTCATGCAGACTTGTATATTCTCCCTCTCTTCCCCTAAATCAGTCACTGTCTCTGTTAGGCCTGCAGAAGTAGGAAAAGGAGGGCTTCAATATTCTCCATATGGAATATGGAGATTTTGAGGCATGTCCCTAGCATAAACAGATAATTGTCCTTTGTTATTTCTTATGCTAGATGTAGAACTTGTTTATTTTTACTCAGGATTTAGGAACTCTTTAAATAATAGTTGGTAATGTTTTTTGTCATATGAACAAACTGAGATTTAATTAAAGAAGAAATAGAATGAAAATGGTCTTTCTTCTTCCTTTTTTTTTTTTTAAAATTTAATTCCCATTGTGGACTTGTTCAGGGCTTTTTTTGTTTGGGTTTTTTTTTGGTTTTGTTTTTGTTTCTCCTTAGCAAAGCACTTTGTAGTCATAGTCTTGCTTGGTAACCCACCATATTGTTGTTGGTGGTTTGTTTTTTTTATATTCAGTAGATTAAATCATACTATCCTATTTGGGATCTTCCCACCATTACGGCTTTTGCCACCCATAACCTTATTTTATGATCAAAGGGGAAATAAAGGGAAAGCAGTAATGTTAATAGGCTTTCCCATGCAGTCTCTCTGGGAATGGTCTTTTTATAAGTGTCTTGAACTTGACCTCTTCAGAAGGCCCAAAGGTCCAACACACATTTTTAAAGTTGCATTTAAATTTTAATATTTTTATTCTGTGAAGCCATTTAAAACCTGGCCCTCAAAACACAAAGCATAAATCTTTCAGGACAGTCATACAGTAAAATTGATGTGTGCGGAAGAGAAGTTCCGGAAAACCCCTAAAGCTCTGTTGCTTTGCTTTTCATGTCGTTTTATAGATACGTTCCCTACAACACTACCAAATAATCAAACAAAATCCAATGAATAATATTGTGATTTCATCACTCTGGCATTTGAACTTGCAAATACAATTTAGCAATGAATTAGGAGAGGAAAAGTTTTGCATTGCCCCACCCTCATTATAAAAATGTTCTTCAGGGCCAAACATTTGAGGCATTAGAAAGATTTACAGTAATAATATAAGTAGCTATAATGAACTTGGGAACAAGGGAGTCTTGTGAGAGATTCTCAGAATGAGAGAGAGGTTTTGTAAGCAATTCTATCAACACTAAATAAATATTTAGGAAGATTGTCTTCTCTTAGTGAGTCTGTATAATAATTGTAGTGCTAATAGGAAGTATACGATTTGGATATGAGAAGATACGTATCTCTCAGTCCATACAACTTGTTTGTGTGGGTGAATCTAGTTCTCATTAAAGGTACTGGTTTGACTGTCCTGATTGCTGCAGTCTTCTTTCCATGAAAATAAGTCAGCTTTGTCACCAGCTATGCAAGGTTTCCAGCCTCAGTTCATCTGAGGGCAATCTCTTCTGTCTGCAGTCTCTTTTTTTTTTTTTTTGGATGGTCAGCAAGGCAGCCAGATGTGACAGGTCAATCTGATAATATGCTTGGAAAGGAAAAGAGCACGTGTTGAATGATTGAACTTGACCTGTAGGTAGAGGTCACACCGTTGCCCATCACTGTAATGTCAGCGTGCACCTGGTAACACGCACAATCCCGGTTTAATTTTCCTTTGTTTACTTGTGCAACTTTCCTAGCTCCGATTCCTAAATTCAAATCTCTGAGGGTACCAGAATGCAGAGAAAACTGGGGAACTGGGAAAGGCAAGGCATGAGGGCGGCAGGCGAGGGTGGCTACCGGCCAGCTGTGGCACATCTGCCCTGATGCTCAGTGTCCTGCTGCAAAGGGAGAGACAGGGATGGAGCGTGACCTCTTGTTCCTGACACTCACCTTGGCTTCCCGTGTGCAAAGCCGAGTCGAGGATGTGGGCACAGAAACAGGGAATCCCGTTGAAATTGCTGGAAAAAAACTCTCATTAACTTAATGAGATTTGGAACATTACAAGGGAACTCCAGCTGGAACCAGATCTGAACCCGCGTGCGAAACATTCCTGAATATACTACCACAAACTTGTTTCAAGGAGAATATGTGCTCAGACATACAAATGGCTAGATTCTGATCTCGGTAACGCCAGCGTGAGTCTCTTGACTCATATAAACTGCGCTCAGAGGACTAGCCCTGAAGACTATAAAATGAAGACACACACATGCCACAGGAGGCTGCGAAAGGAGGGTGGAGCTATGAAGATTTAGCCACACACCTTGCTGGAACACCTTAAGACAGGTAGACCTGGCAGCAGTTGGCTAAGACGGGACTTTCATCCTGCATAATCACTACTTTCCATAATTAAGTGCAGAGGCTGACTGGGTTCACACTTCATTGTGCTATAGTCTGGCTGTGCTCAGATCCTCGATACCAGATTTCTTGCCCCGGTCTCTAACAAACATGCTTCTCGCTTTCATTTCTTTAAGACAAGTAGCTGAACTGCCATGATCGTTGGGCTCCTCGGAGGGAAGAGGACTGCCTTGTGAATATCAAAAAGATAGATGGAGGAGAGAAGAAACAGATTCTCCCTCCACCATAATGCGCTAAGGCAGCAGGCTGGGCTCAAAATAGGCAGAGGAAGCGCTGAATGACCCAAGTGATGACAGGCTTGGTGGCATTCTCCTGCGTGTATAGAAGACACTTGTTTTGTCCATATGTCTCTATACTGTAGCTGAGAAACTACTGTAGCGTTCTCATGGAATGATATTCAGACTGCAAGTTTCGTCTGAAAGGGAAAGCCAGTCTGTTTCTATCTAGTTCATAAGCTTTTGAAAAATGTCAGTAGAATAAAGATCTCTATGTTAACTAGTCTGTATTCTTTTCCATCTGTGGAAGTACCAAAAAGCTCTCACTTCAATCAAAGTTAATGTGTGTTTTCCTGGAATAAGAATTGGCCCTTGATAGAGCTTTGACTTGTCACCTATTTAAGAGTGTTTTCATTATTTTCTGATTACTTACCCAGCATTGCCAAATTTAACTTTTCTTTATTAAGTAATTTAATACTCAGAGCTCACAGAAAACTTAACATGTCATCCATCTCTTTCATTTTAACTGATTCAAAGCAAACTCTATTTCTTAAAGCAGATCCTTTTTTTTTGCATTGCACATCTGAACTTGCAGTGAGAGAGACTAATACAAAACAAATAAAAACTTTCTTTTTTGAAACTTTTGAACAAGTTAAAACACATCCAAAGCTCTATTCGCAGTAATTGATACTAATTAAAATGGTGAAGCTGCATTAACAAGAAATGAAAAGGAGTATTTTGGGTCTTATCTTTTGCAACGTGAATGTTTTTCATGCTCAGCTTTTCATAAATGCGAAAATATTATACCTTGTATTATTTCCATGGTAAATGCTATTGCTGTTTGGCATTTTATGGGGTGTGGTTTATAATTTTATTAACACCATCTGTTGTTTAAAAGATAATATAGAATGTTTAAAAATTACCAAAAATGCTGGTGTACACAGAATCAGGAGCAACATTTGCAGTTTACTCTTTGCCTGGCAATTTATCTGCACATAAAGCTGATTCATATTGAAGCCAGTGGAATTTAACTCCTCATGGTTCATGTGATGCTTTAAATATCTCCACTGGACTATGCATTAAACATTATTAGTATCATGAACACATTCTCTGTCTGAAACAGCCTTTGCTGCTGGATCTCCCTGAAAATGCTAAAGGGTAAGGAGGGAAATGAAAGGCCATATTATGAAAGGACTAAGGACCCTGAAGATCACCTTCAAACAGAATTACGTGTCTTTAAAAGGGAAAGGCGGGCCAGCAAGATGAATGAGGGATGGATTTGTTTGCGTGACTTATGTTTCTGCTAGAAATGCTTAGACACATCTAAAGGCAAAAAAGAGTTTTTAATTACTGAATAAACCTTTTTTCCTGAAGCTGAATGGAAACACAGCATCACGGGCAGGTGGTTTTACACATTTCACTCCACCCACAGCCTGAGAGCAGAGCCAGTTAAAATACAAAGGCAGGAGAGGTCATAAATACAGGAGGTAAGGGATGCTTGAGTGAACTTGGAGGAAGATCAGTGATAAAAGGCCGGGAGAGATGCCTGTGGTTGGCCTGCGTCTTGGCCAGGTGGAGAGCTATTTCAGCTTTGCTTAACAGGCAAACCATCATGGCCTTCTCTGATCTTTATCTACTACCTAACTTCTTAAAATAAATAGCCAGTTGCATTTAGGGAGAAGGACAAAACACTATTAGATAAGAGGTTGCCAGTCACGATTTGACTCTTCTGGATTTATGGGGCAGAGACAATTGCTCTCTTTTGCTAGAGATGTACAAAAAAGAAGATACTTTCCATCATGATTCCACAAAATAAAATCTGTAACATTTTGGCTTCCAGCTACAGATTTCCTATCTGAAGAATATGCTGAGGAGGAGAAGTCCCCCGTTACCAAGGAACAGAAAAATCACGTCAAGGAAAGGCCCATCAGCCTTTTACTGGCTGCCAACACAAATATTTTGGACTGAGAAAAAATTCACTTCAAACTAACGAGAATCCAGGTGACAGACATTTTATTTAACTTGACACCATAACTTTACCTACAAGGAAAAACGGCCTAACATAGCTATTCTGGGGGTGGGGTGGGGGAGTTCCAGCTATTCTTGTACAGTATTCATATTCTGGGGTAAAAATCCCAACCCCCAAACAAACAGACAAAAACTCCTGCATGGGTGTATACACTTTATCTTGGAATTAGGCTGATTTTCATTCTAGAATAATTATTCCACTCACAATGCAGAGTAATTATTCCCGAATAAAGTCTTTTTTTTTATTGCAATGAAGTGTCCACAGGGAGCTATCACAGAGTAGTTATCCCAGAATTGCTATGCTGCTTAACTTCCCCCGTGTAGACAAGCCTTAAGAAATCATATCCAAAAGAAGATCGAAGAGAAAAAAAAAATGTGTCTGTGCATGTGTTACAGCATAAAGTGTGAGTGCTAAAAGTTATACATTGTAATGTAGATGCTGTAAACCACACATTTATCCCAGGAAGGTACATGGTAATAGCAGCAGAAAAGGCTTTCATGGAAACGTGTAATAAGAATTCACACCTTTTCTTTTCATTTAAAAGTTACTTTCAAATATTTCCAATTGAGCTTTTGTCTTTATTCAATGCAGATGCACTGTTTATTAAATAATTTTATGGTATTCCCTCTCTGGATCTGCTGGGAAGCTGTGATTAACAGTGATGTTCAGTCTTTTGGAATACGGTAGCCCTGGTATAGTGCTAGGTCATAACTCCTTAAATGAGCTGAAATGCTTGACCTTTGGCGTATGCCTCAACAACAAATTAAACTCAAGGGCGAGAATGAGGAATGTTTTATTAGCTGAGCTGGTACACCTGCTATTACATTAATACTTTACTGAGATGCATAGTGTGGTCCACCCTCTCTCTTGCTTCAGACTGAGTAATGTGTAGTTGTAACTGTATTCATTATATTTGGGTCATGTTTTCATGCTCTTGGAACTTGTAAAACTTGTAAAAAAGATATGTATAAGTCACAAGACTCGTGGAGTTTGTGGTTCTGGGCAATAGTTTGACTATCCCGCCTCTTTATGTCACTCTCAAGGCTTCCTTAACTATAGGTGACCCAGACAGGATCATCTCGTCCTACTCCTGTCATGTCCTTGTGACAGAGGTACCCTTATGATATCCCCGGAATGTCCCAAACTCATCCCAGGAGCACACTGTGTGTCCTGCCGTTGGAGTTGTCCCCACTCCCATAGTTGCTGTGGTATCCCTGGCAAAGTCCATCTAATACATAGTCCCACGCGTGGGTCCCACCAATATGCCCACATGTTGCAGTATGTGGCAACTCACGCGGTTGGGGGAGGGAGGAGGAACATAATGTTCAAACATGAAGTAGAAAGTGCTATTTCTGTTGGGAGCATCAAAACAGACTGACCAGGCACCATATCTACAGGCCAAGGTCCCGTGACAAGCACCGATGTTAACTCCACGCCTGATGTGCAAGCACCCGGCTGGCGAGAGCTGCCGCCTCCAAGCCCAGGTCCAACGTTTCTTGGCTGCTCTGGGTACGTATCACAAGCCAGACGATATTGAGGTGGCCGCCCAGGCAAGGAACGACCGACCCTGCGCCTATAATTTTGGGATAGGTGGAGCAGCAGTACTGTGTTTTGTTTTGCTTTTTCTTTTTTGCCTGGAGCAGGCAGGTCGCCCATCCCAGGGCAAAGGCTGGTGGGCACTGTCTTCTGGAAGGTCACCAGGTAGCCCTCCCCAAATCAGGGGAGAGCAGCTTGTCATTAGCAAACCCACCGCTCTTCAAAATCCGAGCGACTGCGGGGGGAGAGGGAGCTCTGTAAGGTCTCTGCCAAGCCTTGCCGTGACCTTAGGTGCTGCCTCAGTGGACACGGCTCTGGCAAGGAGAGAGCCATGTGCAGTGCCATCTGGGCCCACGCTGGCGAGGTGACCCTCCCTCCGGCGCTCCGGCTGTGGACACCTGTGCCTCTGCCTGCCTCCAGAGCCCCAGCCCCTGCTCCTCTCTCAGATCTCACCCCGGGAACTGCTCGGGCATCTCCCTCCACGTCTCCTCTCTGCGGACAATGGTGACGAGCCGCTGACCGTCCGCCCCAGCTAGTCCAGAGCTTGGCAACACGCGCAGTCGGGAGGTGGATGTCGGTGGCCCCTGTACCGGGATGGCGGAGATGTCTGTGCAACCTCCTGGGGCCCTTGCTCACCCCGGCAGCCACACAGTGGCCGTAGGCACTGCCGGGGATTAGCTCGTCTCCTGCCCCCACAAGCTCTCACAGCTGTCCACAGCTGCCCCAAAAAACAGGGGAGGGGGAAATTTGCCTTAATGTGCCTTTGATTTCAGTCAGTTTGAGAGGACACCCTCAGCAAGTAGGAATAAATAATATTCCAATAATCAGTATTGAGAAGAATCTTTCAAATCCTGTAGGGATAACTTCCTCAACGTACGAACACTCTTCCTAATTTCTTGTTTGGGGAAATGCAGAAAAAGAAAACTACCCACCAAAAACCAGGGTTGGGAGGGGTTGTTTGTTTTCATGAGTCTTCTAGTTCTTGTTGTGTTTTCGTCTTGCTCAGCAGGACTTCCAGACCTTTCTCTTCGCGTTCTGATACTTCGTCTTTGTGATCTGGATGCAAACAGTAATTGCAGAAGCATTTGAATTTTTTAAAAACATGTTACTGAACTCTTTTTTTAAAGAATTGTCAGTAATGTTTGGGCTCAAATTTGAGAGCTGGCTGATGAATCCCATGCTGGAGTGATATTATTCCTTTTTTTTTATTGGCACCAGATACTTGTTCCTATTGCTTTCAACTACTTTCAGTCAGGAGAAAAAAATATTTGTGCCGATTCTGATAATCAGCTTGTTCTCACACACTTTTTTAGCTGTAATATAGTTAAGGGTAATCTTCTTACCCTTTTGAACACCACGAGAGAATGTCACAGTTAATGCCTTTGCAATAAATGGGGCAGTCTGTCCACAAACCGTGGAGGTATTCCCATACTGGCTTGCACTTAGTTTATGTTTTTTATACTTTTTTCTTCCTGCAATCCTGACCATTAACGCCAGGAAAATGAGCTACGCTACAATCCAGGCTAATTACCGTGTTTTAACACTCATTTTAAGTAAGAGTAGTGCTGTTTAAAAACCATGTCAGCAGGTCGCACACTGATGGGAATGTAACTCACCTTTTTACTCTGTAACTCTTGTATTAGTGTCCACTCAAACCCTTCTCTGTCGTTTCCTGTATATCTCACCTTATTATGAGGAGCCTGCCCTCGGTTCATCAACCATTGTGACTAATAGTAAGAACGTTAGTTATTTAGCCATGATTTACCTTGTCTTGTTTTCCCTTAACTTTAGGGTTTCTCTGGCATATCTTTCCAAACTTGGAAAAAAATTTGAATAAATGCTTTTCTTTGTTTTAAAGCTTGTTTCTTTTTGTTCTGCTATAAGTAAGGGAAGTATATCATTCTAACACCTGAAAAGTCCTGATGGTGCACAGACCTGCAAGATAATACCTGTTGTGGTTTTGCCTTGCATGGCTGAGGGAAAGGTCTTTTCCTTCCAGCATATTCCCTGCATTTCTGCAGGAGGCTCATTTTCTGAATGCAACTTCTGTTGGGATTCATGTCCCCAACGTTCATTTGCAGAGATGTGCAAAGCAATCAGCCTGACATCTCTGGCTCTCCAGGTGCATCGAGGGGATTGGGATTGGTGTATATGGAAGGATCTTGGCCTCACAAAGAGCAATATGAGGATTGCAACTGAGACTATATTACTTTTCTTTTTTTTCTTTCAGAGAACCTTTTTGGTCTGAATCCTGTCCTGATCCTGAGATGAAACAGGCTAAAAAGACTCGGCCTGCATTTTCAAAGTGGGGAATGACTGGAGTGAAATAAGAATCACGTGGTGATAGGCCTCACGCTGTTCATGTCAGTTCTTAAGTTCTCCTTGTCACATAATTTAAAAAAAAATCACCAGCCAACTTTAATTAAACTTCGATGCTTTTCCAAAACAGTGTGCTGCCATGTAAATCTACTGGCCCAATGACAATTACACAGGCTGTCTACGTAACGTAGCTGTGTGGAGACACCACAGTCCCTATGGGCCGCCAGCCACGGAGCTAAAAATGGGATTAACCCTGGCATGGCATCTCGTGTACAATGAAGTATATGTGTTTTGGTGGAATGTCCGTGACCCCCTTTGTTCCTTATTACTCTTGATGCTTCACCTCCTGATACCGAGGTGTATCAGAGTATAAAAATAAGTCTCCTTTGTGCACTGGATATAAACAGAATCGATTTAAATGTGCCATTTCGCTCTCACAGACTCAACAAAAAGTCCCTTAAGGTTTAGGTTTATCAAGTGTGTGAACTTTACCCAAGACACATAGTGCTGACATCTCTATATGATTCATAAGGAAACGTTCTGTTTACACATTAGCATGAGCCTCAAGAAGCAGAGTTTAGACTCTTGAAATATAGGACAGAAATTGAATGTAATAATGAAAAGCATTTGATTTTCCCATAAAAGTAGCAGATAGAAGGTCAGCAAGTGAAACATGAATATGCGTATTACTATCAGTGCTTCAGTCGGGCTCCCAATCCAAAGCTTTTGTTCAGAGGCTTGTGACTCATCTATAAATATTTACCAAGGTGGCAAAATTGGCACCAGGGAGCTTGTACTTAAAAGAGGAGGTTTTTCTAAACAAACATTTTATCAGAAGAATAGGTGTTCCATCTTGAAGTTTTGTGAAATGATGTAGGAAATTTTTGCTCTGAGGTGGAGTATCCTAATGCAGAACATCCATAGGACTGCAAACAACAAATGCAGCAACGGTTAGTTTTGCATTTAATTTTTTATTATTTTTTAAACCAAGCTTGTGTCAAAAGAGATTTCAAAGAAGAAAATAACCAGCTTTCAAATACGTAAGAATAATTAAAGCATAATTCTACCGTATTTTCAGGAAAAAATAGATGTGTTATAATAAATCTCAGAAGCGTTATTTCACTCGGAAACACATTTGAGAGAACTGCATGTTCTCAGAAGGTTGGTCACATTCGAAGTAGTTCATTAAAACGTTTCTAACTTTTTGAAGCATGTCTGCAGTATCCATTCATGTGAGGTAAAATTGCAGACTGAAAAACTTGTAGATGTCTGATAGTACAGAAGTTACTGTTGTTACAAATCAGTCTTTTCTGTGGTTAAATGATAGGGTGGAGAAGGGTGAGGGTGAAGCCGGTAACTGTCTTTCCTCTTCATGTAATTTGAGGGAACATTAAAAGATGAATGAGAAAAGGATTTTCTTAATTTTACAGCAGCTCCACAGCTCTCTGAGTTTAGCTGGTTTGGTTTTTTTGTTTATTTTTTTAGACTTTCTGGTAAAATGGATCTCCATTGAGATAAAGCAATGTGTAAGATAGTGCCCTTTCAGGGGCAGCGTGCTCCTAGACTAAAGAAACAGGATTTCCAAGGCACGTCAGATGCTGTTTGGGAACAGAATCCTGCCTCTCTCTGCTCTGCCTCCCATATGTCGGCTGCTCATGTTGTAGGACACTAATGAACACTAATGGACCTTAATGATAAGGAAGTTCTGCTCAAACCAAAGGTATACATGGGGCAGCACCACTTATCTCCACAGCAGGACAACAATCAGAATTGATGTGCAAATGGCCACTGGCAGATGCTTGTTAAAGATCGATGACTTTTCCTTTATTTTTTTTACCTTTTCTCTTTTTTCCTTTTTTTTTTTTTCAGTCTTTGGTGGCTTTCTAGTTTAGATGACAAAATGTAACTAGGAAATAAATCATTTAATTGTAGGGCTGCACATCCACAATCCTTACTTTTGAAGAATGGCACATGGCCGATGTCTCTGAATATCAAAACGATTTTATTTAGGTGTCTCATTCTGGGAAGCTGTAAGAGCGTTATCTGATTTACCATGATCTGTGAAATCGCATCCAGGAACTGCGCAAACTTTTAATTTCTTCTTTCCCCTCCCCCCCCCCGGATATTTATTACTTAATTGCTATGGAGCATTTGGTCAAATAGTAAGATTATATTTACATTCCAGCAGTGATATGTGGCCTCAGTCAAAGGATCAGGGCTGGATGACACGGGGGGTTTTTTGCAAGCTGTTTTGTTTTGTTAAATTAATAGGAAAAAGATTATTCTGACCCAGCAAGTTTATAATCAAAGTCTACGACAGGATACAAGGGGCTGAGGCAGATGAATAGGCAGTAAACATGTCAAGTGGATGAGGAGGAGGAGGAGGAGAAAAACATACTTTTTTTCATAAGAAAGTAATTTCCACTCTTCACCTGTTTGGTCACTGTTTCTTTTGGGACATAGATTCCACGAAAGATTATTTGCAAATGAATGAGTCCTCCGTCCTGCAAACACCTGTACAGGTGACTAAATCCACACATATACTTTAGAGAGCTGAGGCTCCAGGGTTTTACGCTTTTGTAACTTCAGCCTCATGTCTGATTCTGTTTTTTGATTACCTTCTTGTCTAGTGTCAGAGTGACAAAATGGCAATCAGGCACTTCTGCTTTTATATTTACAGTAACTTTGAGTGATCATATGGGGACTCGCACAGGAAAGCATAACTTACTTTGAACCTCCTACCCTTTCCTCATGTATGGCTTAAAATAAGTAGGCACAGTTATCAAACTCTTGTCAGGACTTGTAACTTGTCTGCAATAACAAGGTTAACCAGCAATAGCAGTCTATGCTCTGTGGTTGCATGCCAGTAAAACACTGACAAATTGAAAACTGTAATGAGAATAAACACATTATGAATATACCAAGCACACTGACACTTTTACATTAGGAACTGCGGTCATGGTAAGTTGCCTTGTCCTAACCAACCCCTGCCTTTTGAAATAGAGCCCCATTTTAAACTTATCATGTGCTCTAAAACAGCAGTAATAAATGTGTCCTGTGTGCCATAACCCTAGGTTTTCAAGACATGGTTTAAAATTATTTGCCTGCTTGGTGTATTCTTACTTCCCCCAGTAAACAAGATTGAAAGTTAATAACAAGAATGGTTTCATAAATGAAAACATAAATTTTCATGGAGCTGAATAGAGTTGTAATTTATAGGCAATCAGAATCTTCAAGCAATAATTGTTCTATTATTTTTGTTTGGGTTTCTTTTAGTATTTTTGGTTTTTTTCCCTGCAGATATGATTTGGCATGTGTTGATTAATAAAACATTCACCGAAAATTATTTTCCAGCAATGAATTCTCCTAAAACGAGCTCAGTGATGTTCTGCAAATCACACAGAGGATTCTACAGACAGAAAAGTGTGACTTCCTGGTTTGGTATATAGCACGTATACACGCGGTAAGGATGTGAAAGGATGGGTTACTACACCAAAGCTGAGAGCAATAGGACTATATTTGACTCTTTGCACGAAAAAGTGGAGTGAATGGGGTTGTTTGATTCCCCTCTGCCACACGTATAGTTTGGGAGCGCGGAGCAGCGCGGTGGCAGGCCGTCGGTGCAGTGGGCAGGCCTGGCATGGAGACGCACAGCTCTCGGCAAGCAGGTGTGTCGCAGTCAGGAGCGAGCTACGTTGGCAGTGCCGTGCGGGGAAGTTTGCGCAGCGATTGCCAGCACTGGCTGGAGCAATCATTATCTTTCCGCTTTGCGTCTGTTTAATTTCCCTCTCCTTCCCACCCCTCCAACAGGTGAGGTTTGGCTGGTACTCGTAGGAGACATGTCGTGCAGGAGAGGAATGGCAGGGTAGGAAGGAAACTTTGGGCCCCTGAGTAATTCACATAACCCAGGGTGATGCTGCCAGTGGCTGGAAATGAAACCGAGTGCTTTTGAATCTCCAAAGCTGTTTGTGTTGTGGAGGATCTGCTCCCAGCCGAGCCCTGGCATCCGTGCAGGACCTGACAGGCTGCCTTGTGGGTGTCCTAGTCAGCCCAACAACTACGGCACTAACCTTTGTTGTCACTCAGATTTGGGGAGCAGGATGTCAAAAAGGCAAAGGAAGGAGGTGGGGCCATAGACCTATTATCCCTCCTTATCAGCCCATGGAGCGGGGCCAGTACCTGAGGGAACAGCGTGGAGCGTGATTGCTCACCTCCCATGGAGAGAGGGTGCATGCCTTGAGACTGTAGCTGGGTGGTTTTACAATCCTGCCAAAAATTCAGAAATTTCCCTCTTTGTATCAAGATGAAACAAGTGTTCTAAGGTGACTCTGGAGAAGCTGGTAACTTAGAGGTTATTAGGATGCTCACCTGGAAGATAGAGACCCATGCTGCAAGCCCTCATTTTGCTTCATTCAAATCGGACATTTGAACCTGCCAGAAGCCATGTACAACAGATGTCCCCTTTTCACCATCTTAGCATTTTTTCAAGGGTGAGATTTTCCCCACCTCTCTGCACAAATCTCTCCTCCTCCACCCCATGTGAATTGTTTAGGCATCAGAAGAGAGGCCAAGCAGAAGAGGTGAGAGACACCAGCCTGGATTGAGACAGTCTGAAGCTGTGGGCTCAGCACCAGGCAAAGTTTTGTCACTGCCTCACTTCAGTAACGTTCCCTCCTGGGGAAGGGTAGGTGATAGTAGGGGGAAAAGGACCACATAATTCCCCAAAAGTAGACTCAACCCCATCTTAGTCTTGATGGCAGGGTGATGGGTTGCTCACACTGAGGAGAGGATGTGTATTTCTGACAGTGAACGGGCAGGGTGCCTGCCTCTGTAAATGCTTTCTGAGGGCTGTAATCGTTATCTAACTTCAGTGCCCTGAACTAGCTGATGCAGGTGCCTACATCTTCCTGTGGGCTATACAGAGAAATTAGGCTCTCAGATCAGTTGCCTGAATGTAGGAGTCTAACGCCATTTGAGATACCCTCGTGTCACCTGCCTGGCCTGCAGCTGCTGCAGCAGAAAGGCACAGCTCTCCTATAGTGCCTGTGTTATACCTGTCAGCCTGGGGCTGATATCTTGGCTACCCTAAATTATTCCAAGCACTTGATGCTTAATTCTGAACAAAGTAATTGAATCCTGGGCTCCTACTTTTAATTACCTTGGATTGCAACTGGTCTAGATGCCTGGAGTAAATAGGTGGTATGGCAATCTCCTCTCTCCCTGGGGTTTGAGTAGATCAGCTGAGAGCCCCAGTCTTGCAGTCCCGGCACCCTTGGGAAGAGCATGAATCTGGTTTGGAAAGCTCATGCAGGAGCTCCCATCAAGGCTGGGCTCTGCTAGCACAGGTCAGATAGCAGGGCTTATATCATGTTTCCATCCGAACTCTTCTCACTCTCCTGTTTTATTTTCTCATCTCTCCCTGGTGATTGATTACTAGCCTCTTCTGTGAATCTGGGCTGAAGCTTACATTAATGCAATTTCTTGGATCACCTTCAGATTTGGCTTCTTCAGTAGAAATATGGCATTTGCTTCTTTTCCTGTCAACGGATTTAAATGCTTTCCATTTCAATAATTTACAGATTCGGATGGCATCGAACTGGCTCTGGGAAAATACTAAATAAACTAGAAAAAAGTGTTGAAGTAACAGTATTCATTTACTCATTTTGCCTTCCCAAGGTGTTAAAGGCAGAAACAATGCTCAATAATAAATTTTTTTTGAGTGGGCTGAGGTTTGAACTTCTACCCCAGGAACAACTTTCCTAAGAAGACTGAATTGTTTTAACTATCAGTTCTGTCAGGTCATCTCCCATATTGATGTGTTTGGCACACAGGTAATCTTCATTACAGCTAAAGAAAACTTTTTCAGGGATTCTCTGCTTTTCTACAGCACTGCCTTTAGCTGCTCTTAGTAGCCAAGCTAAGGGTAAACCTGTGCTGCAGATAGCAGCATCGCATGGAGCTGTGCAATAATGTAGAGCTTCACGAAGGTTGATATACTCTGCCAGATAGATTTTGGCTGAACTAGCCAATAGCCACTGTCTCCTATTCAATTTTATGTGATTTAGTTCAAAACCAACTGTCAGTCAGAGTAGGGGCTGTGTTACTAAACTATCTGTGCACTATCAAGGAAAAAATGTTTCAGGTACATGGTAAAGTGGTACCCACTCAGTGCTTTGCTATAATTACATGGATGCAACTAACGAGGGAGAAGGTGTTGTAAATCTTCTTTTTCATCCAGTCTTTCACTGTCATCTTGCCTTTCTCCAAGCTGTAATAATGGCCACAAAAGACCTGGAACCCAGATAATAATAACAGGTGTTAAAATTAAACATTTAAAAAAAATAAAGTCCAACAGTAAACTGAAATGAAATTTAAGCCCATGCAAATTGTCCCTTTATTTGATGATTCCTTCCTAACATTTCAGATTATATTAGCATTTTGTAAAGATTTTTGATAAGTATGGATGTGGGAAAGAAATACCGCCAAAGTATATGCCACATAGAGCTTAGTAAAACCATGTGTGTATTCACATCAGGAGAAATATACTACTTGGCACTGCAGCAAAGAGTTTGCAGAAGATACAAGTGCTCTAATCTTGGTTCAATTTTTTTTTTTTATTAAAATATTATTTTGTTCATGTTAGATTAGGTCTTAGAAGTTATGGCTGAGAACAAAACCCTAATGAATATGCAAAGAGTAAAATGACACTCTAAAGAAAAAGTTACTATTAAAGCACAGCAATAAATGATTTTCAAATGGCACTAACATTTTGAAAAGTTATATTTCTGTTCCAGAAAAGGATGAACAGTCATAAGCTTAAACAGTGAAGCATCTTTGTTACTACATTGCATCATACATAAGTTCTTCTCTGCTCCTCTTTTACTCTAAGCTCTGGTAGCCTTATAAAAATTTCCTGCAATCTAGAAGGGTTCAGTAAATCTGAGCTTATTTTCTATCTCGAAAGATATGGACCATCTTTCACTCTTCTTCTAAAATCTCTCTAGAAAATGGTGGACCTTCTCCCACCACTAATTTTCTGTAGCCAGAAAAGTCCCAGCTATCTTCCGTGTGGGAGGAGAGGCTCTAAAACATAAACAGGCTAGTACTACACCACACCGTCTGATAGCGATGAAGCCGAAAGAAAGGTGGTTGGGACGGTGTTGGTGAAAGGGTGCTTCAACTCAAGCAGAGGAACGTTGTCCAAGTAAGTAAGTGAAATGGAGAAGCAAATGAGAAAGTGATGCTGAAGCTTCCTTAGCTGCAGGAATTAAAATGAAATTTTCTTGAATAAGTGTTTTGTCGCTGTGCTCTCTAATCCAGGAAACTATGCTAGACCGAAAGCAGAAAGTTGCAACATTCAGGTTAAGGGCCAACACCCCTTCTGAGACTACACTTTCTGTCAGGGCACCCGTAAGGGCAAACTCTTAATGATTTTTTCTTCCAACATCTGAGTGCCTTGTCTTTCACAGGCAACTCTTTCAGAAAGTCTTTTAGCATAAATAGCATAATATGCATTTTGTAAAAGTAGCAGAATTGCAATACAGCACGTTATACAAATAATTTAGCAACAAAAATGCCATTGCCATTGTACTGAAGGAGCTGTCCCATGAACTTCCATCTCTTCTCTTTTGCATGACACTGAACGCTGGCTTTTACAGTTACCCTTGCAAAGCATTTAGACAGACATTGATTATTAGGTAATCTGCTTATTCTCTTGTTCCATGCTTCATCTGTATGAAATGCACTTTTTCATTTCTATTATTTAGCAGGGTTTTTTAACAATCTATTTAAACGAGGTAGAGACAGCTTCAGCAAGCAGCAGTAATATGTAAGTGGGATAAATTTGTCTTTCAAACACTTACACTTGGTCTTACATGTTTTCTTGTTATTAAGGTTAGCTCTCACTCTCTCTTTTTAAAATAAGCAGTCTTGCATTTTTAGGTATCCTGCCAACATAGTTGTAAGTTTAGGGTGTCAATTTTTACTTCTCACTCAAAATTCGATCCATTTATTCTCCATGAACTTGAAATCATCTTCATAATGTTTAATCCCTTCTGGCTGTAAAAATCTATGAATTGAAAAAGGCATGATGCACCACTTCATAATGCTTAACAGTAGTGTTTTTCTGATAAGACAATTAATCATTCTTGTCTTATTTATTTTAAATAAAATAAGCATTAAAATTGGTCTCCAAGAGCTCTGCAAGAGTAATACTTCAGTCGTAAGACAGTCAGAAGGGTTATTTTTACTTGGATCATTTCAGGGATCTGGTTTATCTCACAGCCCAGCATCTAGTTGTGTCGACACAACCAGGGGGAGGCAAACTGTGAAGTGGGGAGTGGGAAGGAGGAAACAGAAAATTTCTTCACTGCCAACTCCTCTGTATCATTTAATGACAACTTGCATCCCTCCCTAATATTTTTGCACCAAATCTCTTCTACTCCAAAACAAGGGGCCCTTTTCATAAGATGACCAGCTGGATTAACCAGGGAGGGCCGTTTAGAGCCTGAGCTTTACTTTCATTAACCTTTTTGCAGTCAGGATGTAGTACCTACCACAAGAGATACGTGCTTTTTCACAGCTCTCCCCACACATCCACAAGGTCAGATAAAGTTTTTCTCTGGTTACAGGGAACGAATCACAAGGTAGCCAGCTCATCACACTGTAACTCATTTTTTCTGTATAAATTTTAGCCATAAGAACAAGGAGGAAAGAAAGGCCTTTGCTTTTGCGTTGCTTTGCAATGTGGTTCTCAGAAAAGCATAGTTTAATTTGAGTCGTCAGGTATTGGTCACCAAGACTAATTTTGATGTGGCCTCAGGGTTTCCACCTCTCAAAGGTACTGATTTAATCACTGTTTACCCTTCACAGACATTTGGAGGAGAAATTTTACAGTAAAACTCATAAGAATGGCTTACCCAACAACATGTATGGCAACAGTGATGAGCATCACGGAACAAGCCACCTGTGAAACAGTGGAAAATATCTGCTTATGGATCCTGTTTTTTGCACATAATGGGCACAAACAGCTGGTTATCACACTGCCTTTTTTTCCTAGTAGGTTGTTTCTTTTAAATTGCATACATGACTTTGGGTATCTGAAGTACTTTTACTACCACTGCTTATGGGAAGCACAGGAGAGAAAAACTTTTCAGAAAGGAACAGCACAAAATTTATTCCCTGTAGAAGAAATCACAAACTTGTTGGCATTTAAAGATCCTGTAGGATGGCTTTAAATGAAGCTGCAAAACATTGGAGAAACTTCAATTTTATGGGTTGCTGATGACACTCGAAACTTCTTGCAGCAAACAGGGATTCACAGGACATGATGCTGTCTTTGTGTTTCTCCATGAAAAGAACATGTAAATATGCACATAGTTCATTACTTTTAAAAGGCAGATTATCAGTTAATTTTGACAACTAAGTAGCTCCTCATAAATATGCAAACGTTCAGGCATTTGCTTATCTTTCTGCAAGTATTTCTGAGCCTACAGTTTTTCAGCTTCTTTAAATCAATGGACAGCCTAACAAATATTTTTTGGAAAAAACAAAGACTTCCTTGTGTTGTACCACTACCACACTTTTCATTTAAAATCAAATATCAATTAGACTGAACTCTGAATATTTCTTTACTATTTATATTATCCCCATTTTGTTTGATTCCTTCCTTATGTAAGTGGAAATGAATGTTGGTAATTAAATGTTGCAACGGTATTACTGCAACCCTGAGAAATACTGGTCTACATCACCTAATCATTTTCCAAACCTAGTGGTTGTGATACACCATGAAAATTATTCAAAGAGAGTTTTCCCATAATAACTTTCACAAGCTAGCAACATTATCACAATAGCAACAAAACCAGCTAGATCCGTTCTGGTTTCTATTGCTATAGTATACACATATGATATATATATAGCTATACCGTCTCACATTTCCAGCATAGCACGATGTAAGTGGCTCAACCGGATTCATGTTCTCCTGTGGCCGGTGAAGTACACTGCGCTAAATGATCTGCATTTACTACCACCTGACAACACAGGGATGTGGGCATGTGGCAGATCATGGAAAGAACATTATTCGCTTCCTACATTCTCAAAAGACAGCGGAAAAGACTTGTAAGGAACCTTAGTTTCTCAATGCATAGAGCTTACCTTTGGGAATGCGAGTTTAACATCAACAAAAATGCGTGCAGCTCAAGTAATACAGGACACGGGTAGAGATGAGAATATAGATGCAGTCCGGTCAAGGAAAAACCTGGCTGTGACTGAGAGTGCATCACTTCTCTCCCTCATAAAACTAACAAGGTCTTCTCTGACACATGCTGTTGCAAGCAGCTTTTTGATTCCCTGCAGACTAAGATTATGCCGCCGTGTGTCTTTTCTAGTGGTCATAGATCTTCAGCAACCTTGACGGAAATTTGATCCCGAACACATATATGTAGAAATGTGGTTTTAATAATTTTACACCATGCATCTAAAAAGTTTAATATGCTATATAACGTTATGGTACTAACGGCTATTCCTATTTTTCATTGCCCTCTTTTATTCTGGTATGTCTGAAACTACAGCTTGATCCATGATCTACTGAGGTTGGTAAGGATTTTCCCTTGGCATCAGAGGGCTTTGGATCACTTGTGTCAGTTCCTCAAGACAAAGACCCTGTCCTTTGAATTTATCAGTGCGTGGTTTACACTGGTAGTGCTTAGTAAACTAAATGAGTTTGCTGGGTCAGGGACAGCCTGTTGCGAGTTCATAACTGTTCTTAACTGCACAGTGGAGGCCTTGCTCAGATCATGGTTCTACGAATACAACGAATAATAAGTGAAATTCAAACTCTGAAACTATGCAATTAATTTCCATTCCGGAGAACTAAGAGAATCCAGCAAGAATGGATTCTCAAGTACTGAGGTGACCAACATTTCTAAAATACACCAGCATACAAGCTTTTGCTGAGTAAACTATAAACTTCCACACTATTGCAGAATGACTGTCAGTTCCTGCCTCATAAAATCTAAATGTAACTTTTTGCAAAGAGTTAATCAAAGTACACCACCGAGAATAAGTCATTTCAAGAATTACCATCAACGAACTCATTTGAACCCAGCCCAGCTGCTGCCTGCAGCTTCAAACAGATGCACCACTTATTCCAGGCACTCTCCCTTTCCTTGTTGTCCATCACACCTCTCTGGAAAATGGGGAGAGCAACTGTTACAGCTACAGAGAAGCCTGAAGAAAGGTTGACACCAAAGATGTGTTTTTCCTTTCTCAATGTGCTAATTCTCTTTTCACTTTTACAAACAGTGGCTGGTGTAGGTTTTGGCAGACTTGTGCTTCTGGCTTGACTTACATTGTTCATGTCAGTTAAGGAAAGTTTCCTTCAAATTTCAGATCATCTGTGGTAAAGGGCCACGGATATTACAATGAAATAGTGTTTTTCTTTTGTTTATTTTGCTTTTGGACTTTTTTTATTAAATGGAAATCTCTCTCCCCGCGCCTGAGCTGTAGTAACTTTCAACAGGAAAGTAACTTTCTGCCAGTAGTTTTTCGTATGTCTTCACTTTAAAAGAAATGTGTTATCAAAAGAGTTGCTAAACCCACCCTTGCTTGCAAAGAAAAGAAATTGTAATTGATTCCTACAACAGAGTAACAATTCTTTAATTATTTCACTATTCACTAGGAGTTCATTAGTGTAACAACAGCATATCCCGTGAATCACACCGTAATGTCGTCAAAGCTTTTTATACTGAAATAGACTAAGGGCAGAGGATTCATGTAAAGGGACAAGAATGCAACTCACACATTAGTCAATGATCATGAATCAAAATGATTCTGGGTAATTAAGTAAGTCTGAAGGTGTACACTAAAAGAGAGTCAAGACAGTGTAAAATGCTTTTGGGCTAAAGAAAGCATAAATCCCACTGACTTACCCTAGAATTCGACCCAACCACTGTTTAAGGTACAGTACTGTGTAAATCCATAAAGCCAGCTACCACAAGCTCTCAGTTTCTTGAATGTTTTAATTAAGGGGATTCTGTCAAGGTATTTCTCACTATTGGGAGAATATTGTGTACAAAACAACTAGAGATGGGTGAACTCATTTTACCTCATTATGAGTCCATTCAAAGATCATTTCTAATCATGAAATATTATTAGCTTCTTGTCCTTTTCAGAAGATGATCACATAGAATAATATCTAATGATAAAATAAGGGAAGTAGAAGAGAAGAAAGCAGCATGGGAAAACAAGTATGAACATAGTATGAAGAGTGGATTAGATAGTACAGACAGAGAATCTGAAAGAAATACTAGTAATACCTTCTACCCATGGTCCAAAGAAATATCTGGCACATTAGGTAGCTGTGTGTTTTTTTCTACCTGCTAAGTTACGGTACAATCCTAATACTTACTTGGAGAAGAAAAAAAAAAAAAGTTTACATTACATCAAAGAAAAGTCTGCAAAGTCAAGCTAGGTCTGCAAAACCTGTGGACCATAAGAATAACCTAAGAAGTTCACAGACATCGAGTTTGCTCAAGACTAATGATAATCCCTTGTGAAATGCAAACTGAAATTTGTTTGCCTACCAAAACAAGGCCTTTTTCTTATCCCCCTTCCCATTCACAGACGCAGGCATGTGTTGGCTTGTTACTGTAGTCTATGAATGTTGGCCTTTATTTCTGTGAAATTAGTGTTATCAACTTCATTTGACAAAACGTAAAATTATATGTAAAGCTGACAGACTTGGAAAAAGTAATAGGAATTAAAAGGAGATAAACATAGCTTTATGAAGCTGTGTTCTCTTAAATAGTTCTTTTACTCTGAAGGGCTACATAATTACCCTAAGCCATATGTGTGTCTTTTTTCTCTTTAATAGATATTACTGAAACTGGACAAGTGCTAATAGCACTGCTCAGGAGAATGACATCTATCATCCAGAAAGTTCTCATTATAGCTTACTTTATCAGTTCAATGAGGAAAAAAAAATCAGCTATAAATCAGAATCTCCAATTAATGTTTTAGCTGAACTTAAAATAATATTCTAAGGTCAGATCATAAAAGTGTGGGATTAGGCAAAAGCCAGCCACACTAGGTGTCACTTGCCCTTTACCTGGAGACCTACGTGATGAATTGTACTGTTCACACATGGCACAGGACAGGTGGAATTTGAAAAATACATCCCATAGCACATAAATCATATGATATAAACACTCCACAGGTTATGGGTTTTAGTATTCTGGAATCAAGATTTCTTATGCCAGTTGGTGATTTTTATGTTCTTCATTGGTCTTTTAATAACAAGCTATTTGATCTTTCTGTCTAATTGCTCTCATGTTAATAATTATGTGGGGTTAGGAAAGCTCTAATTCTTAACTGTGCATATGGGAGGATGTATAGTTATGACATCCCTGTAAAATCTTCGTGAGAAAGACGTGACCCAGGGCAGTGAGGAAACTCTCTCGGAAGAGCTGACGAGCTGGGCACCGTGCCACGCTGACGTCGCTGCCCTGTGCCAGCTTGCTGTGCCGGCCTGGGTGGTCGCCATCCCTCAGAGCCAGAAATCCTCCCCAGAATCCCTTGCCTGAGGGTGGCAGGGGAATTTCTAGCTCCAGTGCTTTTATGGGCTCCATCTTAACTATGTCAGAGTGTGTCACAGCCTTTTGGTTACTTGCTGTCTCAGGCAGGGAAGCTGCTTTTTGCAGGTGGCAGCCTGAGGCTCCATGGGGCTTGCAGGACTCCCTGAGAGCCACCAAGCAGGGACTTGAAGCCTACATCCCTGTATCACACACAGAAATGATAGGAACATTTTTCCTATTTACTGTGGCTCTGTTGGTACAACAATGATGGAGACTAGCAGACATTTTGTCTTGGCAAAGCTGGCTGAAGACTACTGTCTTTCTGCTTATTCCAACAGCTCCATGAAGCAATGCAATGGGTACAATGTTTTGCGGGTGATCACTCTTTTTTTGTTTCCAAAGCGTTTCTTCAGGCTGGGCTGTTTCTGTCGCTGCTTTACTAGCAGCTCCACAAACACTTGCACAAGCACGATGGGGGGGCAGAGACTGATATGGTCTTTAAACCATCTGCAGAATGGGAGAGGTAGGAACATGTCAGACTCGCTTTGTTTCTAGAGTAATACATTGGAATAACAAGATCCTCTTGTTCTAGTTTCGCCACACTGGCTGTTGCATGGGGCAAGTTCGAAGCGGAGGGGGAAGGAAAAACTTCATTTCTTTGCCTTCTCCCTGCCTGCATGGGAAGCTGAAGCTCCCAGTAGGCAGCTTCTGCTCCCCCCTCACTCCCATGGCCAATGGCATGGCTGTACAGCGGAGAGGCAGTGACTGTTTCATTTCCCACTAGACATAATTAAAATCTTGTCCGCTGTGTGGAAGACCATGTCCATTTTGGTTGATTATGGAAGGAAGGAGCTAAGGAGGAAGGACGAAGAAGAGGCCAAGTTAGATATAAATGTCAAAATAGTGGGTAATCAGCTGCTTCAGTCATGCTCCTGTTTGAAGACACACGGTCTGGGGGACTCCTGTGTTAGCCGTGCAGGGTGTAGGGACCCATCTTTACACCCTGGTGCTGGAAAAGCAGGTCTGGCAGGGTACTGGACTGCAACGCTCTGGAAGACCACAGGGTATGATTTTCCCATTTTCCCATTTCCTTATGCTTTTTGCTTTACCACATGAAGAACGGGGCTGCAAACACTCAGGTGCACTCGGGAGTGGGTTGGTTTCTGTTTCCTTTCCACACGCTGCTTGGGGGTTTGCACGCTGGCCCCTGCTGCGAAGAGAGAGAAACGGCAAGAGGGGAGCTCCAGGCGCTTCTCTTCCCGCCCTCTTCCTCTCCGGCCCTCCACGCACCCACTGCTTGTTACTGGTAAAAAAACCAACCAACCAAAAAACCAAAACAAAACAAACCCCCAAAAACCAAACCAAACCAAAAATCAAGCCCTTGCAGCAGATTAAACTCTTTTTGACTGAGCCATACTTGAGGTGTTATTTCCCCTTACAGTTAATGTTTGTCAGCGTGGTTGCTGCTAACTCTCCATGCAAAATACACTACCTTTTTCGTACCCTTGTATTATTCAGCATAAAACATTTTCCACTTGACAAATACCTTTCCCTTTCCTCTGAATGGTCATTTCTAAGCCAGGGCTAATCCTTCCCTTCTCCCTGACAGCGGCAGAAAGGCAAAGGGGAACTTTCCCCTCGCTTGCACAGCCTGCAGCTATGCCATGCCCCCTCGCAGCAAACCTGGGATGGCCGTGGGGGCTCAGGCCTGTGCCGGGGGGGCCTGGTATGGGCAAGTCAAAATAAGGGACGGTGCAAGGATGGGGTTGGTGAGAGCTCTGTCTTGCTTCTCCTCTCAGGCTGGTAATGACGGTGCCGTAACACGAGCCAAGCGCTTTACCTGAGGACAACCATTATCTTTTCCCATCCAAGCAAAAGCTTTTTCTGCTGCGCTGCTCTGCTTTCCCCTCAGTGCCTCAGCTAGAACAGCTAACGCTAACTCGCACCAACGCTGCCGCTGCCTCTGGCTCTTGCCAAACCCGCTGTGCACGCCTGACAGCGGAGTACCCCGGGGCGGGGGGGGGGGCCACCAGCATGGAGCGGGTACACGGACACGTGTGGGCACAGGAAAGCCAAAACCGGCATGGATTATGACCGTCTCCGGGCCGGAGCGGAGCGGGGGGACGGCGAGCAGGGGGTGCGGGTGCCGTTGCCGGGGCGGACCACGAGATGGCTCCGTGCGGGGTGACCCGGCGCCCGCCGAAAGCCCAGGGGCCGCGCCGGGTGAGAAGACAAATCCGTGTTTCTTGTTCTGTCACATTTTAAAGGCGCTTGCTCATCGCCGGGTCTGCCGGAGGACAGACACACCCCTCCGGCAGACCTGAAAGCTGTGCTCGGGAAAGAAAAAGGCAGCCCGAGCTGCCCTGGGAAGGTTTCGGCCTGAGATCCGACTAAAACCCGCCTGTTCCCCTGGGAGGTGAGTGGTGGCTGCCTCTAGCCTCCTCTCGCCTCCGTGTTAAGCGGTGAAGCGGGCAGCTGGCTTTGCACGGTCCATGTGCTTGCAGCTTGGTTTGGAAAATAAATGGCTATGGGTAGGAAATGGGTGGAGTGGCTAAGCAGGTAAAGGTGAGAGAGACGTTGCAAGGACTTTCAGGGCTTTAAAAGTTGGAACAGAAGGTTGTTTTTTTTTTTTCCTTGCTCCTTTGAGATAGGCTATTTCTATGAAGAAAATTCTGCTCACATTACAAAAGGGGGATGTCAGGGGGTTTGACTGTCATTGAGGTTGAAATGAACTTTGTCACCCTGTTTAAATATTTAAGTCTCCTGACACAGGCAAATACATCACGAAGTGCTAAAAAATATATTTAAAAATACAGCTGCCTTTGAGATTAAGCATTCCTATTCCCACTGTATCCGTCCACTTTGCTCAAGCAACCCTGAAGCATAGAGAGCAACCCTGAAGCACAGAGAGTATGGCAAGAAACTCTGGACTAGAGAAGCAGCTCCATTATCAGAATCTGCCTATTTGTGTGTTTGAAATGGTAACACTTTGTTTTAGACTAATAGTTTCAGCCACTCTGTTGATTTAACTGATTTCCAAGAGGTTAAACATCGTATCAATATGCATGTGTATTAGTTTTCTTTATGCATCAAGTCATACTAATGTCCTATTCCCTTAAATAGCTGTATTTTTATTATAGTTTCGTACCATTTTGCATACTGGTGACATTTAGGGGATTTTTTTTTTTTACTTTCTCTTAACAGTCTTACCTTTCCTGCACAAATACAAGTCTTCCACTCCCACATTGCTACTTTGGTTGTATTAAAAGTGCTAATCTAACTTGGAAGTCAGAAAATGGTCTTCAAAACCCACTCCGTAACACATCCCTGCTTTGGATGCAACATTAAGGAAGGGACTGGATGCACTTTAAAATAAAAGGTCTTTTTTTTTTAGATTGCGTTTGGCTAAATCATCGTTTGGAGAAATTGTTGTAATGTGATTCAGGGCAGAAACCAGTTTTACATTGGTGTATTATGCATGAGGTGATCTCAAAGGGCAATAGCCTGTTGGGCAACTGTGAGTGTGGAAGGCTGAAACTGGAGGCACTTGTGCGAGTGGGAGCCCTCAGTCATAATTTAAAGTCTTATCTCAAGGACAAACTGTACACACCATACTGACAGCAAAGGCAGACTTGCCATTTAGGGTCACCCCTTCCCGTGGGGGTGGAGGGACTCATGATCATCACACCGTTTTCCTCTCTTGTGGGCCTCACAAACCACTCTTTGTGAGGCTGGAACTGGGGGCTGGAGTGGAAAAGGCTACAAAGATCTGAGGGAGACCTCACCTCACACACATTGGTGGAAATGACACCATAAAGGTAACGCAGCCAGGCATGAACAACAAACCTCAATTTTCCTGATGGTTTCTGAACCTCCAGCTCTCACCCCATGCAGATTTTGGTTATGGTGGGCTTAACTGGTAACACAAACAGCTCTCCAACCTCTAAATACATGAAGGATGCTACAGAGTCACACAACTGATGAGAAGCAGCTCATTTATACACCCTTACAGATTGCTGTCTACATTTCTTGAAGGCAGAAAATATACAAGACAGTTTGTTCACAAATGTTTTCAGTAAATCCTCCCATATCTGAAGGAGGAGACCGCTCAGGTTGTGTTTCTCCCCTTGCAGCAATAGGGCTACGGAGGCCTCATTCTGAAAAGTGCAGAGCATATGCAGCACCTGCTGAGATAAATGGGGGCTGAAGATTCTCTGGGGTATTGAAAAAATAATCACTCCAGTTTCCCTACTACAGTTCTTTTTTGAGTCTGTGACTATATAAACCATATATCACATATTGACATTTATGTCCTTCAGCTGTATGACATCACTTGTCACTTAATGTAAATTTGTTCACGCTATACAAAAGCCAAAGCAGATCCTGTGTCTGAAATCTGAGCTCCTAGTTATGAAGGAACATACTCTTACTGACTGACTCATAATTTTTTTGTTCTTATGTTCAAGCTAGTGAAAAATGAATATGAAACGAGGAATTAAGACACAAGTTAAAACCTGTGTAAGAAGTTTTAAGCAAACTGTGTAAATCTGTGTCCAGATCCCACGTGCTTTCAGTCACAGAAATAGTCAATGTATAAATAAACACTTTCAATGAGCCCAGTGGGATGAAGATTTGTTCAGTGTGACACTGATGTGTTTGAACTGTGGTTGGCCTACAGGTACGTGCCCATGTTTGGGCAGCACGGACACTATCTGCACGACAAAGTGTGTGCATGAGAAATACATTGGGCCAGTGGTTTAAGCAATCTAACGGTATGTTTTGGGTATATTTGTTAAAGGTTTGTCTTTTGTGAATAAAGCAACTCATGTTTTTAGTCTGCCACTTATACTTGTAAAGATATCTATTTGTCCATCCATCTTCTGGCTTGCTCTGGTTTCAGACTGTTTTGTTATGAAGCGTTGCTTTAGGGATACGCAGTGGGATGTAAGTTGTGGGATATGTGGTGGGATATATGTTGTATGTGAGGTGATGAGTCTGTGGTCCTCCTGTGCATACCGGACGTGAATTCCTTTCTAGCTATGCGCACCAGCTGCCGGCCAAGTTCTGTCTCCTGTACTAACACGTTTCTGCACTGAGAGGGACACTTTGCTCACATCTGGAGAGTAGCTGATGCACAGTGTCATGATCACAGAGGACAAAGAAATCCTGCACATGATTCAGACTAGTCATATATGTGGATTTGAAAATATAGGCTAAAATCTTGAATATGACCTTGTCTTCAACAGGAAGCCAGCAGAGGAAATTAGGTGATGGTGTGACGTCTTTTCAGCGGAGAGGCTGCTCTGATCTAAATCAACTTTCTTGTTTCAGGCCTGGATACTTGAATAATATTTGTGAATTTTGGCCACCAAATATACATGGATTACTGTGAATAGAAATACATCCCCTGTCTGCAGAGGGAAGAGAGCATTTCTGAGAGCAAGGATGAGTTGTGTGCAAGGAGAGAGGTGTTCAAAGGAAGCCTGAGACTGGGCCCATCTGTTGTGATCTGACAGGAGATGTTCTGGCAAAGAGAAACACTGGTGTGTGGGTGATGGTGATGTCTTCAAAATCCTCTGATGAAGAATGTGGTATGTGATCACATCTATGTCTCTGCATGGATGATCTGATTAAAAACATAGGAAACATTTGGGAGAGGACAGATGTGAGGAGCTCAGTAAAGAGGATAGCGGGAAAAGAAAATATGACAAGAGGTCTTCAAATAGGAAAAGAATAAAGCTATAGAAATAATAAAAGTTAGATCAAATTATTTTCAGTCATGCATGGTCTGTTTGTTTTCATGTATTTATTGGAACAAAAAAAGAGTCGAAAAGCAGAAATTCCATGCTGAGCTCAGGAATCCTTATATATATGACAGCTGCAAGCTGGGAAGGTGTTTTCAAGTCCCAGCTTTGCAACATCACTGTGATATAGGCACAGACAACATGAAAGCCAATTTTATTTTCAGCTTTGGTCACTGATGGAGATAGGAGTGAGGGTATGTGCACATCTGTGTGTTTGTGTGGTGAGTATATAAGTAGAATAGCACATAGTGAATTTACCTCAAGTTTTCATAAAAGTTGTGTCACCTAGCTTTGCACAGCAAATGCACATGTGAACATAAAAGTTCATAAAAGTGAACATAAACCCCTTATTTTACTTTGTTGTTATTTGAATGTGTGTACTGAATCAGCATGCAACATTATGTATTGAACATTGGATATGTAGGGGTTTTTTAATGACATAGCTTGCTATAATTTAGTTGCAGAAACCACAACTAAGGATTTCCCAATTTCTGTCCATGAGTCTAATTTCTTGGTTAAAACAATTCACACTATCACAACATTTTATATTTTTGATTTTAAAAGGGAAAAGGGAAAAGATTTAACAATGCAATCTAAATGTTTTTGGATTAAATCACAGATCTAGAGTATTTGAACCAATGTTTGCATACTACTGAGAACACATTGCCTCCTTTTACATAACAGTGATTTTATCCTCAAAAACAAATTTTGAGGGTGGGACCTGGGTATGATGATACAGAACAAAGTCTCAGATAAGCTATTCCCCTTCTGATTTGATCCTCAGGTCGGGGACATTCAGTCAGTTTATTCAGTCAGTGACCAGGTGGATGTAGTGAGACTTCTGGGGATGAAAGGAGTGAGTAGATGTGTGTATCTGTATCTGTTTCATATATAGAGTGCCTGAGCAAGTACAAAAGTCCAAAACACCGATCTTATAGAAAAAAAAAAAGAAGAAAAAAATGTTCTTAAGAAAACCCAACAGCAATGGAATCTGTCTGGTGTCAGGAAAACTCACTAAAGAGCATAGGACTGGCTTTGGCCACAAATCTGAGTGGGAGAGTCCGGTGGGGGAGAACACATTTCACATCATGGACACAGGAGATCCTGTGCTGCTCCGTGACCTTGGCACCTCGGTGGCTTCACTTGGTCCTGAGAGCCCTGCCTTGGTAGCAATTTTGCCATCCACCAGTAGGAGACTGGTTTCCATAACTGTGTTCCTTTCCTATGGAAAGCTGACTGTGGGCTTTATAATAACTTTGTAGTATGTACTGATAGCCAGAATACCTCATATCTCTTTATACAGGAGAAATGCATGAAAGCAAAGGAAATATCCCTATTGATTTTGGCTACATGATGTTTTGTGACGAACACCATGTTTTACCAGCAAAATCACAAAGGAGAAATATACTGGACTTTCACAAAATGAAGCTTCTTGTATTTGGGTAAGGAAAGAGAAAACTTTCAGAAGCACTGGGGCTTGATCCAGTCACGGTTACTGCAAGCATAGACGAGGTGTGGGTTTCAGCACTGACTGCAGTCAGTGCAAGCAAATCCCGTGCCACAGGGAATAAGACAAGAAGAAAGTAGACCCATAGACCTAGCCCAAAGAAGCTCATGTCCTAGCTCAGCACGTTCCAGCCTTGGCAGTTTCAGGGGCAGGATCCCACTTCAGGGGCAGGGTTCCCACCTTGAAGGTCAGGATTTCTGCCGGATTTCTGGGTGCTGGATGAGCAGATGGTCTGTGTCCTGCTTCCCAGTTTCCTTCCTGCCCTGTCCCACATAAAGCAGGTTGTGGCAAGGTTACTCTCCCTTTCTTCTTTGTTAGAACACAGAAGCAGCTCCACCTCTGCCACCTCCTTCCTCCTCCACCCATTCTGGCTGCGAGCTGTTAGAGGTGTTGCTGCCTGTCTTCCTCCCTCAAATATAACAGCAGGTTTTAGGGGTTGTGTATGGGCAGGGGGGGTGCATCCTTGTTTTCTCCTCCTTTGCTCCCATGTTCTTGCAATAACGCAGTCATCTGGTGATCTGAGCCAGACATGCCTTTCTACCCCCAAATGCAGAAGTCAGGCTGCCAAATAAAAGTTGGGTACCTCTTGTAGACCACCTCTTGGGTCAGTCTAACCATGTGGACATAGAATCATAGAATCATAGAATGGTTTGGGTTGGAAGGGACCTCAAAGATCATCTAGTTCCAACTGCCCTGCTGTGGGCAGGGACACCCTCCACTAGACCATGTTGCCCAAAGCCTCATCCAACCTGGTCTTAAACAATTCCAGGGATGGGGCATCCACAACCTCTCTGGGTAACCTGTTCCAGTGCCTCACCACTCTTAACAGTAAAGAATTTCTTTCTAACATCTGATCTAAATCGACCCTCCTTCAGCTTAACCCCATTACCCCTTGTCCTGTCACTACACTCCCTGATAAACAGTCCCTCACCATCTTTCCTGTAGGCCCCCTTCAGGTGCTGGTAAGCTGCAATTAGATCTCCCTGGAGCCTTCTTTTCTCCAGGCTCAACAATCCCAACTCTCTCAGCCTGTCCTCATGGGAGAGGTGCTCCAGCCTTCTAGATCAGCTTTGTGGCCCTCCTCTGGACTCGCTCCAACAGCTCCATGTCTCTCCTGTACTGGGGCCCCCAGAGCTGGATGCAGCACTCCAGGTGGGGTCTCACCAGAGCGGAGTAGAGGGGCAGGATCACCTACCTCGACCTGCTGGTCACGCCTCTTTTGATGCAGCCCAGGACATGGTTGGCTTTCTGGGCTGCAAGCGCACACTGCTGGCTCATGTTGAGCTTCTCATCAATCAATACCCCCAAGTCCTTCTCCTCGGGGCTGCTTTGAATCCATTCCTCGCCCAGCCTGTAGTTGTGCTTGGGATTGCGCTGACCCACGTGCAGGACCTTGCATTTGGCCTTGTTGAACTTCATGCGGTTTGCATGGGCCCACCTCTTCAGCCTGTCAAGGTCCCTCTAGATGGCATCCCTTCCCTCCAGCATGTTGACCCCACCACACAGCTTGGTGTCGTCGGCAAACTTGCTGAGAGTGCACTCGATCCTGCTGTCCATGTCACCGACAAAGATGTTGAACAGTGCCGGTCCCAGTACCAACCCCTGAGGAACACCACTCGTCACTGTTCTCCACTTGGACATTGAGCCGTTGACCACAACTCTTTGAGTGCGACCATCCAGCCAATTCCTTATCCACCGAGCGGTCCATCCGTCGAATCCATGTCTCTCCAATTTAGAGACAAGGATGTTGTGCGGGACAGTGTCAAATGCTTTGCACAAGTCCAGGTAGATGACGTCTGTTGCTCTTCCCTTATCCACCAATGCTGTAACCCCATCATAGAAGGCCACCAAGTTTCTCAGGCACGATTTGCCCCTAGTGAAGACGCATTGGCTGTCACCAATCACCTCCTTATTTTCCAGTTGCGTGAGCATAGTCTCCAGGAGGGTCTGCTCCATAATCTTGCCAGGCATGGAGGTGAGACTGACCGGCCTGTAGTTCCCTGGGTCTTCCTTTTTTCCCTTCTTAAAAATGGGGGTTATGTTTCCCCTTTTCCAGTCTGTGGGAACTTCGCTGGACTGCCAGGACTTCTCAAATATGATGGAGAGTGGCCTGGCCACTTCATCCACCAGTTCCCTCAAGATGCATCTCATCAGGTCCCATGGACTTGTGCACCTTCAGGTTCCTTAGATGGTCTCAAACCTGATCTTCTCCTACAGTGGGCGGTTCTGCATTCTCCCAGTCCCTGCCTTCTGTGACCTGGGCAGTGTGGCTCAAGTATTTGCCAGTGAAGACTGAGGCAAAGAAGTCATTGAGTACCTCAGCCTTCTCCATATCCTGGGTAACCAGGTCACCCATTTCATTCTGGAGGGGACCCACATTTTCCCTCGTCCTCCTTTTCTCACTAACATACCTATAGAAGCTTTTCTTCTTGTCCTTGACATCCCTGGCCAGACTAATTTCTATCAGGGCTTTGGCTTTCCTAACCTGATGCCTGGGTGCTCAGACAGTTTCTCTGCATTTCTCCCAGGCTACCTGCCCTTGCTTCCACCCTCTGTAGGCTTCCTTTTTTTGTTTGACTTTGCCCAGGAGCTCCTTGTTCATCCATGGGGGCCTCTTGGTGTTTTTACTTGACTTGCTCTTGGTTGGGATGCATCGCTCCTGAGCTTGGAGGAGGTGACCCTTGAATATTAGCCAGCTGTCTTGACATGATACTTATTAAATATGCAAGAGATAGATAGGAATTTGCTAGGAACCCACAGTGAGGTATTTAGATGCATGCTCAGCTCTCAGGATAAGAGTATTTCCCAGACTTTATAAGATCATCCCTTGTCTTAAAGCTAAGTATATGCTTCTGAACAGGGTCCAGTCTTTACATGTTGCTTTCACAGAGCCTCAGGCTGTGTGACAGTTCAAATGTGCGAGGTGTGTCATCTGTAGCAATAAGAGGGGAAGATGATTTTGATGAAAAGATGGTTACTTTTCAGTATTGACTATACCTGTTGAATCCAGATTTGGGGTGATCAGTTTGTCATGCTATGTTGTCTGCCTCTCTTGGCCAGGCTTTTTGTTTTGTTCACAAAGCTTAAAAAAATATGAGAAATACTGATTAAATTATACATTCACTTTCCAAGGAGATAAGATACAGTCTTTTTGACTTTGTTGGAAGCTTTACCTAAATAAAAGGACATCAACGGACATATTTGTTGTTTTGTTTATTTAGTTTCGTTATATGCTTTATAGCTTTGTCTGGTATTCAAAGACCTAAGCAGCTTTACTGGGATCAATAAGAAGCACTGATCCATCCCTCAACCTTCCCTAGACTTGTCCCTCGTGGCGGCTCCAGAGCTTTAACACTCCAGGTGGAATGTGTCTGGCTCCAGGTAGAGTCTGTCAATATTTTTCATCTGATACAGTGTATGTATTTTTCATATACATGAAAAAGGCAGGTTCAGCAGTACCAAACAACTCTGAGAATTTGATTTCATTTTATCAAGTTACTTGTCAAAACCAACCAAACAAAAAGTAACTTTCCTTAAACACCTGAAAATAAATTGGAAAACATAGTTTTATTTTTTTTTAATTGCAATACTTTAAAATAAATAGTATCATTTTTTTGTTGGAAAATACTATACATGTTCAATTTTCCTTGAAATATATTTTAATAATGTAAAGAAAATTTCAAAATCACAATGAAATTTCTGTTTCAGGTTAAGTTAAATATTTTGTGCAGTTAAAAAAGTTGTGAAAAAACCTTAGATTTGCTCACTATTTTTCATTTTGTCTGAGTGTCCTGTGAATGGAAGCATCAACAATCACACCAATTTACTTACTGACTCTTTAATTTAACTGTATTCCTAGAAAAAAGGTTAGTTTTCTGTCACTTATAAGTAGGATCCTACAGCCAATACTAGTGCTTGTATTCCAGGAATTTAAGCAGCCAGGTACACCTTTTTAAAGGACACTTAGCAGATTGAGCATACAGAAGGCAGAGTGCAGATGGCATGTAAACCAAGCTTTCTTCAGTTTAGACAAGTCAAAAGACAGTCGTTCAAAATAGAGAAATACCTACTGCTGTTCCCTGTCTTGATTGCTTCTACACTTGTGAGTACTTGGGATTCAGACAGACTTTTTTCTGTGGTCATCTCTTTTTTTCTGACCCTCCTACAATTTCCAGCACCACCTAGCTTTTGGCTCTCCTGATCAACTCCAGATCAAGAATTTCATTGCTCTGCAACCTAGACTGAAAAAAAGCAGCTTGTTCTCCCACCATTCAGATGTCCATATGGATCTCACCAGTAAGGAACAGATACTCATGATCATTCTTTTTCAAATTAGCCTGGAAAAGAGAGAGGCATGCTACACCACGAAGCCGTCTGTAGATCACAGCATCTGAAAAAATCAATCTATAACTTGCAAATAGTGCGATGGGTTAATCTTGGACAACAGCCAAATTCCCACCCAGCTGTGCTCCCCCTCCTCAGCAGGACAGGGGGAGAAAATAAAATTTAAAAAAAAAAAAAAAAGGGGAGAAAGCTTTTGGGTTGAGGTAAGGACAAGGAGATCACTTACCAATTACCGTCACTGGCAAAACAGACTTGGCTTGGGAAAATTAACTTAATTTATTGCTAGTTTAAATAGATTTGGGTAGTGCGAAACAAGAGTACAAACATTAAACCAACATCTTTCTTTCCCCCTTTCCCAGGCTCAACTTCATTCCTTCATTCCCAACTCCTCTGCAGGGATGATGGTGAATGCGGGTTATGGTCAATACATAGCAGTTTCTCTCTGCTGCTCCTTCCTTCCTCCTCACACTTTTGCCCTGCTCCAGTGTGGGTCCTCTCTGTGGGCTGCAATCCTTCAGGAAAAAACCTGTTCCATTGTGGGCTCTCCATGGGATGCAGTTCCTTCAAGAATATCCTTTTGCTCTGGCATGGTCCTCTCCTTGGTGTGCTGGGGAATATCTGCTCTGGTGCCTGAAGAACCTCTTCCTCTGATCTTGGTGTTTCCTCTATTGTTTCTCACTCTTTTTTCCCCTTCTCCTCTGCCTGCCCAGTGTTTTCTGCCCTTTCCTAAGTATGTTTTCACAGAGGCACCACAGACTCCCCTGATGGGCTCAGCTGTGTCCTGCGGTGGGTCCATTGGGGAGCTCGCTGGAGCTGGCTGTGTCCAACATGGGGCAGCCCCCAGCCACTTCTCACAGGGGTCACCCCTACAGCCATCCTGTCACCAAAATCTTGTCAAATACAACCAATACAATGGTGCATATGTGGGTTCACCAAATTGTCCTTTCTTTTTCCCAGGAAGCTGTAGGGACACTGCAATGAAGACTGGTAGAGCTTGTGATGACTCCAGCAACATAAAGAGGGAGAAGCGGTGAGAGAGGCATTCATTGTACATGCCTGAGGCTTAAAAGGCAACTCCCCAGATCTAGGAAAGTTACAAGATACTGAAAAATGCTTGTTCACTAATGGCAATAACAACTGTGTCACACATTCACTACAGAGATACCCAAGGACGCTCACCTGTACTGTATTAAAAAGGAAGAGACCAGAAATGTATTAGTGCTGAATAGATAAAATATTTAAATGGTTCTAGCTAGATGGACTATAGATAGTAATCTGATATGTATGCATGCACTGTACATTTTTATACTAGAGTTGCAGCATAAATGACCCCATTAAATCCTGTTATTTTCCTAATCCAATAAGCGTTTAATCTCATTGCAAGTGTTAGAAATAATTATTCATTTATACACTTGTTTTTGCCACACATTTGATGTCAACAAGGAGTGTGCCTTTGACTAATCAGTTAAAACAGCTGGCGGATGAAGTAGTGAATGAGAAACAAGAATGTGCTATTCCTAGTAAGGAGACTGGTGGTGGTTTTTCTTTCGTCTGAGATGTTATTGATTCTACAAAGAAATGTTGTATTATACATGTGGAAAACCTTTTATAGGACAGACTCTACTCTGCGTTAACAACCACCAGGACAAGGGCGAAAAGTAAAAATCTTTGTGGTTCTCAAGCTGCCTCAGCCTGCTGCCTTACTTGCCCCTAACTCACTGCATTTTGCAGCTGTGAATAGGTGGAAGGACTCCACTCTTTTTCAACATGTTTCACCTCTCTTACCTCTCAAATGTCTGCCATACTGAGTTGGGTGAAGAAGGCTATGTAAAAGTCAGATGTGTGAGTTGTGCGGGTTGACAATTCCCTCCCAAAAGAGGAGACTTTCATGAAGACCATTGCAAGGAGAATCTCATTCTTTTTGTGCTCCTGCATGAGCTGTGGCAGATAGAGTGAGTCTATTCTGGTCACCAAGGACTTGTTTGGTGGTCAGATATTTTTAAGTTGATTGAACACAATTCTGTCACACTTTTCCTCTTGGGAAACACTTCACTCCCCTCTTCAGAAGCAATTCATGTGCATGCTGGGACTTATGTTGGGCTTACTGTTCCACCCCAGCAGCGTCGTAGGACACTGGGGTGGAAGTGGGTGCCGTGGAGAAGGATGAGCCCCCCACAGCTGGGGGCCCTACTGCTACAGACCAACACGGTGCCACTTGCAGGAGAGGGTCATGGCAGTCACACCTTAGGTAAGGACGGGGAGGCAGACACAAAATGAATAGATGTTGAACTGTGGATGTTTTCATTCCAACTTGCCGCATTTCTGTGTGTGTTTATTACAAATGTAAATGGAATTATTTGTCACTAAAGAGAAGTATTATCCTTTGTCAGAACAGAAAAAAAAGATGATGCTTTTGCTGTCACAGCTGTGGTCTGGCACATAATGGAAGTATTAAAGCATCAGGTAAGAAAGGAAATGTTTTAAAGGGTAAGGAATACTTCAGAGTGGATAAGCTTGAAGTTATTTTTAACACAGATGTTTCTGTAATGGTGCTATACTGTATGAGGAAACTTCACAGTTCCCCATGACACTCACACTAAGTGTTACACCTTTGCAGAATGATGGCTTAGTAACTTTGGCTGTAATGTAATAGGATTAGGAACACTTACAAAATCTACTCCTGCTAAAGATATTTCCCCTTTCACAGTCTGTGCTTTTCACATAGGTGTTCATTTAAGTATTTGTTTTTACAACCTTTCTTATAAAAGGGATAAACTATATTTGAAATTTTGGGAGGTTACCTGCCACTTTTCAAGGAACTCCACTGAAAATGTTGAATGAGAAATCAAGAGGATATACCCATTGAAAATAAGGTGTCCCAAGGTATGTTCATTAAGACAAAATAGCTGGAAGGCTTCCTACAGTCAGTCAGTTCCATCGTATCTAACCAAGACATGTAAGGAAAGATCCAAACCTTATCTAATGTCTAGATATACTACAGTAATGGCCGTGTTAGAAATACTGTTGATAGAAGGACACTCTCAGCTTTCAAGCTCAATAATGACAGTAGAATAGGGTCAATAATGAGAGAAGTTGATGAGAGTTTCAGGAAATGTTAGTGGTGTTCTTACACTTCTGAGTAGGAAAGTCACTCATTGAGAGAGTCTTTGGATTATTCTATCACGTTTAGGCAAAGTTTGTAGAGTGAACACTAGGCAAAATTACAGATTGTCTTCCAATAGCCCTTATCCTTCTGCCTCCTGCCTATTGTAGCGAGGCATCTGAAAAAGGAAAAATCATGTGTGTGACCTTTCCTGGAATTCATAACATGTTGCAGACATGCTTCTTAAGGATCAATGGTGTGACAGTATCACAGCTGCTGGACGCATAATCAAGGGTGTATGTCCATCAAAGGCTGATTGCACTGAAATCTAGGGAAATGCTTTGCTGAGTCGCGTATGCTCCATGTGCACAAGTATCCATTGCCAGAACACAATGGTGTGGCAGAAGAATATTGAAGTGACACTGAAAACTGTTGAAAGATCTTGCTCAGGTCTTAATATTGTGAAATGCTTGAAGAACTTATTTGTATTCTTTGTAGACATAACTGACTGGTTTTCAGCCAGAATAAGCAAGTAGAGGACCAGTTTTGGGTCTTGGGTCAATGAGATAATTCCTCCAACTTCCTGGCAAAATTAGCTTAATTATATTATTCATAATGTGGTCTGTGAATGTTTCCTCCTATTTTAGGATACTTAAATGGCAATTCAAAATAAGATGGATTTTTAGAGACTTATGGGCAACTGTCATGTATCTGTCATCATTTTAGGTCATATTTCTGAAGGGTAGTTCTACTGTGTATGCATATTTACATCTGGAAAGGTGGAAGACTTGTTTTTGCACCTTTAATTCTGTTATGGGTGCAAATCTACAGATTGCATCAATCAGGACTTGTCAGTGTCAGTTACGCAATTAAAAAAGTCAGTTATTAAATACGTGCATCCTTGTGCAAGCATAAGAATCAGGAAGCAAATTATGAAAGCCTAAATTGCATGTGTGGAGGTGATGATAACCTTGACGTTAGCCTATTCAAAGTGATTCCTCTCTCAGTGGCTTAACCAAGGCTATTGGAGGGACTAGGTGTCAGAGGCAGTATTAAAATGGAAAATGGAAAAAATATTTGATCGATTGGTTAATCTACTGAACAACACTGACTGATGTTAATAAGGTTAGTATCCTATGTGTAGCCTTAGCAAACCAAGTCTGTATTTCCAACTCTGCCGTTCATCTACTGGATGACCTTGAACACATAGCATTGCCCAGTGTTTGAGTTTTCCCATTAAAAATGGCAGTAATATTTCCTCACCTTTGTAAAACTCCACGAGAGCAGCTAATGAAAAGCATTTCACAGGAGTCGGGTATTATTCTTAGTACTGATCTATTATTGTGGCAATTCTTGTAGGTTATGAGAGAAGAAATTTCCTCTGCCAGCATGCAGCCAGGAGGGAATTTGTAGCTGCTGTAGCTACAGATAATCTGTAGCTGCAGAATGGTTTGAGGTCAGATCAGCAATAGCTATAGATTTTCACAAGTCTTAAAAGCTGCTTCTGGATGACAGTAGCAGGAAAGACCATGAATATCCCAAGGAAGAAAAAAAAAAATGGTGACAAACTCTCCTTGTAATTGGTTTGCATCAGTCAGAATATCTGTGAAACACAAAGGTCAAGCAACTTATTTAAAAAAACCCTATGTGAATCTAAGATTAGTCCTGACATTTTGAAAACCTCAGAAAATTAGGGTAAGGGCTGCAGCCCTGAGGATTGTGGTCTCTTAGGCTGACTGGAGGAGAGATTATATTAAACATTTTGAGACCTGAATGATCCATTCTGTATTAGAGAAGATTTACAAGATCCTCAGAGTACGCTTGAAACATCTGACTGAGAGAGAGAGTCTGTGGACTTTCTGCTTTCTTGGTAGGGATTCTCAAGGGCACTATTAAAGAATCAACTATTGTGATTGATGGAAAAATAAAGAAATTGAAGAAGAAATGAAGACAAACTATAATGTGGACTTTTTCCTTCAGTCCCATGATATCTTCAACATTAAGTGATTTTGGCAGATAATTTCTACTATGAAGCATGTGGATAGCCAGAAGGCTATTAAGAGAGAATGATGCTATAATATAAGCATGGAGGATTCTTATAAAGTGTATCTTTCTCTCATTCGAAGTACATGATGAAAAATGATGTGTCCAGAGTGCTAACAAATTATAACAAAGTATAAATTCTCCCTATATATATATAATACTCAACCGCCTATATTATCATAAGCCACCATTCTCCTCACACACCCCTGCTATGTATTTCCTATTTATAAAAATAATTTCAACTATATCTTTTAGCTAATCATGGCTAGCTCCATACGCAGTCTGACAATATGCCTGAGGTGATAATATGTCTGGTCAGTTAGACCAGTGTGTGGTAGATGTAAAATGCTTAAATGGGAATGCAGAATTCTGATGGAGTAAGACCCCGTGTTCACTTTGCACAGATGAAAATGAACTCATCGTGTGCAAGACGATAGGGGATAAGACTCCTCCTTTCTTCCTGGTACAAATTAAATCTGTGACGTAATGAATATACCCATGCAGCTAGATTAATTTGCTCTCTCCTGTCCATGTATGTACCTTACAGAGTCACCTTACTAGTTTGTTTTTCCTTGTTCTATGAATTATTTGTGAATAGATTCATGTATTTATTTATTTATTTATTTTTGTTAATTCATAATTGTGTGTGATTCATTAAACCTTTCTGAAGAATGACTGTGAACTTTTGGATTGCTAAAGGGCTGTGCTCACTGCAGTGTTACTGGTCACCTCAGCAGCATGGTATCGCTCCCAGTCTCTGCCTGAACAATTGCAAGTATAATGTAAATATAAAGCTTCCATTTCTATCTTAAGAGGGGCTTGGGTGCCCAAAACATCTGGTTTTTTCCATGCTATCATAGGTTTAATAGAGGGTTTTCCTTTTCCCTGTTAACCATGTCGAGTTTCTATGCTTTGACTGTGATCATTATGAGAATATATCATACCCGAGAGCATGTTCATTTTCCACTTTTTCATTTTGCCCAGGGAAAGAATACAAGAGCAGTTTGCAGAGCTAGATGATGCAGACTGGCATTCAAAATGCCATTTTGCAAGTGCTCATTTTAAACCTTGTTCTTCCTGGGCCAAATCGGACAGACTTCAGTCTGTAGCTAGTTCCTTTCAAGGTGTATCTACGTGCATCTGTGCCAGTACTCTGGGCAGGAGGATTATGTGGTACTAGCTGCAGTAATGTCAATACCGGTGCCAATATTTTTATCTGCATTAATGCCAATGCTTTGGCCTTGTATTTAAAAAGCAAAACCCAAACCCCAATTCTTCCTCACGCTAGAGATGATGTCAGGCACAGTACAGAAATACTTTGAGTGCTATTTAATGAGTTTATTGGTACACATTTTTTTCTGTCACTGTTACAGAACATGCACTGAAGAAATACATGTATCAAAATTAATGAACAAATACCTAACGTGTGCTTATTTGGAACTCCTAAATAGGGATAGTTCTGGACAGTAAATAAAGGCATGTCTAAGACCTTATAGTTGCAGGTGAAGGAGGGATCTGGCTGAAGCCGAGTGAATATTTCAGTGTTCCCTTTGTTTAAATCAACCTTGTCTGCTCTGTTCTGTGTATCTAGATTTCCAGTCAACTTCACACACAATGAACTGAAGTACAAGTCTCGGGAAGAAATGGAAAAGATTTATTTTATTTGCTTTCACAGAAGGAAGATGTTAGTGTATGCAGAGTTGGGATAGTTCCTATCGTGACAGAACAAAACCGGCTTTTCAGCTAGTGCCTTACCATGGCAATCTGCTTCAAAGGAACAACTGTCATTTTTGATAAGGATAGTGAGAATTACTGTCGTCTGGAGAGATCACTATGCCTCTGGGTTGTGTAGTATATTACAACAGAAGGATTTATTTTTTAAGAGATGAATAATTATTCCACTACAGCGTTTGGTTGCTGGTTTAGAAAAGACATAGTTTGTACCCTGGATGATTATAATGTAGCTCCTTAGCTAGCTCTCTTCAAATATAAACTCGTGATAAGCTTTTGCCTTTTTTTTTTTTTTCCCCCACACCAGCGAGTCAGGCAGAAAAAGTAGCCAGTTAGTGGAAACCTCGATAGGACAAGTGGATTTGGGGAGCGTGCGTGCACACCGCCTGCCTCCCCACAGCCAAGATCCAAAGCAGAAGCTCACAATCTCACAGAAGCTGTGCAACCAAGCAAGTTATTATGGAGAATTTCTCTGTGGCTGAGCCAGTAAGAGCTGGGTGCTAAACTTGTTTCCGCTTGAAGTTGCTCTTTGCATACTTGTTAAGGCAGAATGTTCTACCTTTTCACCTCTGCAATACTGGGTGTGAAACATGAGCCTCTAGGTGTTTCCTGGCTGGCAAGAATTCAGTGGTAATAAAATTACTAGTAGAATAAATGTTTCAGAGGCAGTTATCCTCTCTCACCTGTTTGTAATTTTTTATTAATTATTACAAATGTGTTTAAGTACACTACCTGATTTTAATCTGCTGTATTCCCAGGATTTACATATAAAGGTCTTTTTCCCACAGAATAATGAATAATCGCATATGTCAGGGTGTGGTGTTAAAATACTGAAGGTTGGTGATACACCTACTAGCAATCGTTCATTTTGTAAAAGGCTGGATTCTATAAGTAGTTTGCTTTTTATGGCCCTGATCCAAAATTCTGTTGAAATCAGACTCTTATTGAGTTAAAAAGCTACGGATCTGGTCCCAAATGTTCTTTTATGGGAAGTGTTTGTAGTGCCATTGTTAACAATATAGGCAGCACTGGGCATGTGAACTGTATAAGTAGAAATTTTACTTTTCCCAAAGCTCTTGCTCACTTTTATGCATTCTTTGCTCAAGCAAACAGCAGGTGGCTTACATGAATAGTGGGGTTAATGAGACGGCTTAAGTGAGCAACTCTTTATCAGAGCAAGACTGAAAAAAAAATCACAAACTGGTCCTCAATATCAGAGAATTTAGGACTTGCCAGATAGCACTGAGAACTATAAAGGATTAATATTATTATATATTGAAAAAAAAGCCGACTGGCATAGTGGTGGCAGCGGGGAGGAGGGGTTGTTTTTCTAAGAGCAGCAGAGCTAATGAGATGTAATGCTTTTGTTTCTTAATCCCTGAACTGAATTAATCTCTCTCCCTTCCCATGTGACATCATCCCCTAGGTGCAGGAAAGCCGCAGGGCAAGGTGCACGCTGCCCAGCCGGCCAAACGGAGGGTGAGGGAGCCGATCTGTGCTTCCCCTTAGTAGAGACAGTCACCTTGTGCCTGCTCTCCTTCCGCTTTTGATTCTCATCAGTTGTATAGAAACACGGTTATCTTCGGCATTTCAGGTTGGATTGAAGCAGGACGATGAGTTCAGAAGTTATTTGGGAGGAGGGAAGGAAAGATAATGCAGTCGTGTAGACTCCCTTTCCTGACCAAAAACCCGAAGATGCACCCTGAACTCTGATTGAACAGGGCTGAACTTAACTTGCAGTTCCCCATTCAGATTCCATAACAACGTGGCCCTCACAAGTTTTTGTACGCTTCGCTTTCAGAATAATTTACCTCAAAAATAGTAAGCCTTAATGAGATGATAAACTATTTGTATTAGGAAGTGAATTACATGGATAATCTTTGTGATTTCTCATTGTGCCATCTTTGTGCCTAGCAGCATGTTACCTTTGCTGCCAAACCGAGAGGATGAAAATGGAATATTTTATATGGTTTTATATTTTGTTCTGCATTTTACTTTTTCTCTCCTATTTCCACATTACTGTCTTGACAAAACACAAACAACAGAAACACCAACATATTGCAAGATGTAAATTTTACACTGGCTCTGTAGTATTTGTAAAGGAAACAGTTTGTAACTAACCAAAGCCTTGACAAACTTTGAAAAGACTAAATTTTGAATGTTGATGGATCTCAAACTGTAGCTGCACAGCTGGGTGCCAGTGTTATCTGGGCAAGTGTCAGGTAGGATTTCACAGCATAATGGCTACTCTAAAAACACCTACCAGTCTTGTCTAGCAGACAAGATTTATAAATATGAACAGTTAGTGTTTGAAAGTTAAGGAACTCACAAAGACCCAGCAACAAAGCAATCCAACAGAGGAATCTTCTTCCCACTTTCAAACTCAAAAAGTGATTTCTCTGAAGCAAAAGTGACATCAAATGCTTTTTTAGATAAAAGATACTACAAATAAGAAAGATCCTCCAGGAGAGTCTTTATAGTGTCTTTCAAAATTAGCAAGCACAAAAAGCCCATAGGTCAAGAATCAAGTCCTCTCCTATAATCCGTATTCACTCAGGCAGCATTTCAAACTCAGGCTCCTGGAACTGACCTTCAAAAAGTCATTTCTTCACAAAATGTGTGTTATGCTATTGTCGCTATTCATCCACCTCTAAACACCTGGCATCAGCCAAAGTTCAAAGGAATCAAACAATGAACTGACCCCTTGAGGGAAAAAAAGTAACAGCAGCACCAGGGCTGGTTTGAATGCTGGAAAATGGACACTGAAGAGTCCCATGAAGCACAGGGTATTGTGTGGTCAGTGATCCTGACAATTACTAAGTTTAAAATAAATTGTAGTATAAAAATTAATATACTTTTTGTGCATATTGTATATATAAATACAAGCATTTTCTTGCTGATGAGACTTGCAGGGTGCTTGGAATTAACTAATATAAGAATTAGTAGAAATTGTGTCCATAACAGTGCATCCTCCAATTTTGTGCTTGAAAACAGTTTTGATTATTTATGAAGTGGAAATATACAATAAAGGTAACTTGTAAAAATTACTGACTCATAGAAGTCAACCGAGACCAAGAATGATTTCTGATTTTTATTTCTTGTATCCTTGTCAGGTGAATTGCTATTTCTTCTTACTGGAGACATTCCCGATGTACAGCAATACAAGCCTCAAGTGACCTGAGTCTGGGGAAGTCCTGAAATAATTCTCTGAAAATTGCACAGGCTTTCTACTTTCGATTAACAATGATGACAGCTCTAATCTTTCCCACAATATCAAATTTAAGTATTCAGTGGCTATTAATAAAAACTTGATAGTATTCTAGTCACAATAGTTGTCATGTATGCAAAGTTTGAAAGCTTGGGGTTAATATGGATTAAGATGTCAAAGGTGGGGAGAGAAACTGAAAACAAAGAAAATTCATCATGGATGCAATTTTATTTTCTCCGCAAGTAAAACCCATAGTACTGTTATTGAGAAATCAGATTCGTGAACACGTAAAGAATCCTAGATGACCTGAAGGGCAGAAATCAGGCTTTACTTGCTAAGAAGTTGAGGACGGATAATTCTGAGCTCCTGGCTGGGCAGGCTGTGGAGCATTTAGCCTTAGGAAGACCAATGAGTCAAAACCAGAGCAATGTGTGGTATGTGCAGCTCTCGAAATGGGCACAAAGATTGCAATTTATCTCGTTGACTTTTAAGCTGAAGTAGTTTGGAAGGGCTCAGGAATCTCACTTTACTACCGTTGCAGCCATGAATTATGTTAGATTTAGAAGATGTTTGTGACACTTGTAGGCCTGTAGATCTGTGGACTTATGGACCTAGAAGAAAGGGTCTTGTCTTGAGTAAGGGCCCTTTTATGCACTACCACCATTAGAGAACTGACTTCTCTACTGGGGATTTACTTGCTAGCACAAAACTGGTGGATATCGCCTGCATTGACTGCCCGTCATTTCACAACAGAAAGATTGCAGTGAGGATAACAGGGCTGTGTTGGGATGATGGGACACAGTCAGCTTATTGGGATGCTATAGCAGAGCAGAGCTTTGCTGGCAGAGGCCTTGGTAAGCATCTGTGGAAGGAGCCAAATTAATATGGCTGGTTGGCTGCTCTCAGTCTTGACCATTTTGGGGTCGATGGGTCCAAAGACTGGAGGCTCAAACGTTCTCACAGTCTCACTCTTAACAAGCAGATCTTGAGCTACAGAAGAAAATGTAACTTGGAATATTAAAATAGGTTGCTGGTTGCCAGATCTGTCTTCCTCTAATGATACAGGAGATGTTCTGGACAGGAACTTCTAGAAATCCCCAGAGATAAGTTCTTTAAAATCATCAGGCAATAACTTTAATTTTCCTTTTTCCTCTCTCTGAAAAGTTGTTCATACCCTGTGGGAATTTGATGAGGTTTGTGGGCATGACGCTGGTGTGTTAATAAGATGGGCACTTTTAGATTTTCATGAAAATCTGGTGGTTAGATATATTTCTCAAGAGGGAATTAAAGAAGAAAGTTTTTCAGTGAAACAAATGGTATTTTGGTGCCTATATTTCCCACTGAGTAATGCATCTGGATTTCCTATCATTTACTGAGAAATTAATGGCTCAAAAATATCAGAGTAGTAAATGTCAAAATAGATAATACTAAATGGACACTAATCACTTTTGTGGACATCAGGTATCTTCAGATATATAATGTGCACTAATGTAATCCCACGAAGCATGGATTAGGAGATTTAACTCCAACTGATCTGTGAAAAATAAAAAGGAATATCTATAGAAAAAAAATAGCCAGAACTGGATTTTTGGATAAAGGTTTAAATGCAGAGTAAAGCTGCTGTCTTCAACGAAGTTGCTGAAGAGTCATTTGGGTGTAAGTTGAATCGGAGTCTGGCTCTAAGAGTGACTTAACAGTGACTCAACATGCTGAATTGTTGCTCCAAATAGTAGCTATCAAAGGCATCTTGCCTTTGCGTAAATGACTAATATAATTAGCTTATAACATCACCATAGGCATTGGCAAAAGTAATCATCATTACTATCCATTGTGTTCACAACATCTGAACCATTCATTTGGAAGCCTGTGAAACAGAAACTTCTATCCATCTCAGGAGAACTTTGTTTTCACCCTCCACACATTTTCTGCAGGGGCCTGTTTTCCATGCCTCCCCATCCTCCTGCCCATTCTTAAACTGCTTAGAAAATGTAATTAGCATTGTTCCTGCTTGCTTCATCTTTATTTTTTTTAAAGGAGTGAGGCGGAGATGGGAAAAAAGTGTTTTTACAATAAAAACAAATACAAAATTCCTTTGTACACAAAACCTTGTCCTGCATGGTTAGCTCAATTAAACATATGCAGAAATAGGCTCACAAAGTAGGTCCTATTTTGCTGTTAATTTCATTCATACAATTCTGAAGTTATATGGGTGTAACCAAGGTCAGAATTTAGTCCATTGTATGCTTAAAAAGAAAAAGAAAGTACTGGGAGAATTCAGTGTTTCACTTTTCTAACAAAACGGATGTGCTTCCATAGCCATGAAAATAAGGACATGACTTGAATGGGTTACCATCACTACAGTACTAAGATAACTAATCTGAGACTGAATGCTGCTCTTTTTCAAGAAAAACAAACATAATGATTAATAGTATCATGGCAGCACTATTATTTTGCTATGTAGTACTCTCTTTATATTATTAGATGTTTTTGAAATTGCAATTTAAAGCTTGCCTTATTTGCTAATATACTCTCTTCTTTAATTAAAGAACTCTTGCTGTGAACTTTGCCTTTTTTGAACATGCTTAGCTGTGGTGTTAAGGAAGGGTTTAATCCTTTTAGACAAAGAGACTCCTGTTTGTGGGCCACTAAAATTTTAAGTCACATCTGATTTAAGACTAGATTGCTCAGCACCTTGTAGGATTAAGCAGAGTCACACCTTCCTGTTTCTGGTTTTAGTAATACATAGCGTAATAACTACAGTAATAGCTGAAATAGTGCATCTTCAAATATCCAGGTAGGCATTCAGGTCTATCAACTCTACCAGTGTTGACAGTAGAGCTCCTGTCTGTCTGTGGCCATCTACTGCCCACTGCCCTGGGTGGTGACCTTTCACTTTGCTAGGGATTGGTTCAGGTTGGGGGCTCACGGAAAACTAGCTGTTTCCATGCAGATCACAAACAGTAGATGTGATGAACTGACTCACTGAGATCAGAGTTTGTGTGTGCAGCAAGCTGGGCATGTTTGGGAAGTGCTGGGGAAGCTATGTGTGCACAGTGTTGCCTGATATATCCTGTGTTAGACTTCCTGCATGCACGCAGGCAAACTGCGTGCGAAGTAGGTCCAGGTTGTCTCCTCTCGGACCTGCTTTTACATCTGTGTAAGCTCCTATCTACTTTGGACTCTCTTGCTAAAGTCAGGTCTGGCTCCCTTCCTTCCTCTTTCACCATTTCTTTGCGCCTTTCAGGAAAGGAATATGTGATGGATTTCTAGAAGACAAGAAGCCCCTCTCAGATTAGTCCCTTCACCCACAGTAAACTCTTGAGAGTAAACTGCATGTAGCTTTCCGTCTTTCAGTAGTCTCCATAAGTTAGAAAGTAAGCTTTATTTGTTTGAGGTCAGGAGATGTCCTTCTTTCCATTATTTATAGCACATGTGTTTTGATTAGACAGCCACTGAGGTGATGCTTCTTTTATTAATAATGCAAATGCTGTACAAACTTATTGGTTTGTTTATAATCTGGTATGATTTTTTTTAACTGTCAAATACAAAAGACAAAAAAAGTTTTGAAAAGTTTTTTGAAAGTTCAGAGGAATGACAAACAGGTAGATGCCCAATGAAAAGTTCATTTCTACAGAGCTATCAAGAAACCTCCATTCTTCTCTCCAATCCCCCCTTCTCAAGCACTTTTAAAAGTGGTTACTTTAAGCTTTATGCCTAGATTATAGACACCTAAAATAAAGACCTTACTTCCAGACTTGCAAAATATTCACAACCCACAATCTGAATAATTCTGAAAAGAGCTCAACAGTCCTTTAAACACCCTACAAAAAACTGAGGATTTTAAAAAGTGCATTTTCTCTGTAAACACAATTGAAGCTTTAGGAGGGAGAACCTCCTATACTCTTGTTTTTTGCTTTGCATTCTCATTTCCTTTAAATAATAAAATAGTAAATAAAATATTATTTAATTATTTGTCATGCAGCCCAGTCCGAGGCCATGGTCTGATGATGGTAAGCCAGCAAAGCTAAGACTGAAGGATCCCACCGGTTCTAGTCTTGCTTGGTACCGAGGACTGCTGCAGCTCTGCTCACGGCCAGCACGTCCCTCTGTCCCAAGACAACCAGCTCTCCATGGAGGCTGACGACAAGCAGCCGAACTTCAAGCAACTTGAGTTAACATCACTGAGAGATTGGTTTAGCTCTCGGTTTAAGAGTCGGGAGGTGGCAGTTGAGATCAATATGCATGGAACAGGAATGGGTTTTAATCTCTTTTTTTCTTAAGCTGAATTTTTGAATGCAAAATCTGATCCTACATATGAGCTCAACTGTGGAAGTGTAATGCAATAGCATTTAAAAATAGCGACTGCCAAGAAGCAAATTAACACAGAGAAAAACCGTTTGGAGGTGTTTGGTGATGCTTTACACCAGGCAGGATATGCACAGTTTTTATATAGAGTAAGTTAGCATTTCCAAAGGGCAAAGAGAGATGAAGGATAAAGGATAATCTTTTGTAGCTTCAAGGCATGTGAGCTTTATGGATGCTCATTTGCAGTTGGAGAGCCCAAGCAGTGCTATCTTTCAGTCAGGTTTTGCTTCACTCAGAGTTTTCTTTAAAGTGTTGTAGCAGAAAATTGACAAAATTAAGAACATACCTATTTATGTGCTTCTTTTTAAAGAAGTAAATTAAAACCCCATTCCATATCAAGCTTTTTGCAACACCATACACTGTTTATGGCTCCGACAAACAATGCAGAGATTTGAAACCTGCCCAAAACATCTTTAAGAGCTGTATTGCTGTAGATTAATGCATTTGTAACATATTTTACTCAGATTTATCTCTGCTTATATGGAATGATGTATTTTTCCCCAAGAACAATACAGATAAAAGCTGAAGATTACAGTTTGTGTTAGAGTGGGTAAGCACAGATAAGGGTATTTCTCTTTGTGGAAGATGAAACAAGTAGAAGAAGAGCCTAGGAACAACAAAGACGCTCTTTCACAGCAGGGGATATATTTGATGACCTACAGTAAATATTATAAATGCCTGAAAGTGCTTTTATATACAAGTATTGCTTTGTAGTAGGCACTTTGTAGTATGTATTTGCTATTCTCTTCCAACACAAAATAATGCCAGGCTAGAGGAGAGTTATATAACCACAAGATTAGGAAGATGATGAAATGTAGCATTGTCATTAGTTACTGTCAAAGACACCAGTTGTCTAGCAAAGGGACACAACCTCATTGATTTGTTTGCTACACTTATGTTCAGGACTAATGTAAGCAACTGTAATAGGTAGGTTGATTTGGACGGCAGATGTTAATTACTAAGTTTACGTTACGGTGGAATAGAATACCATGGGGCAGCGCAGTATGGCAGAACCCTCCCAGTTAAAAAACAAATGGGAGCTCAAAGGTAAAGTGCGAGCCCGAACCACAAAATGAGCTTCTGCCTCTGGGTTCATGCAGGAAGTTAAGACTGGAAGATCCTACCAATAATACAGAAATCTGGCATTGGTCTTGTCTATTTCTAGGGACTAGCTTGAAGACATTTCACTTTTGGCTTGAACAAGGGGCAGTAAAAGCCAGCAGTATCCTTTGGGAGCTCTTGGAGAGCTTCCAAGCATCTTCCTCAGTGATGTAGGGTAGGCTTCCAGATGCTTTCTTTGCAGCGTGCGATGTTGCGAATCAATGAAAAGGAGACAGAAAGGGGCCTTTTAGTGCCTCCACCTGTGGGACATCCTATGTCTCAGCTCTGTGACAAAGCAACCTGACTTCTGAATTCACTGGAGAGATACTGTTCACCGGCAAGATACTTCCAGCAATCTAGAAAGAGGGAGCAGGGCAATGTGTGCAGACTCATGAGAAGCTGAAAGGCTGGATGGATGAGAGCCTTAATAAAAAAATCCCAAGTGCTTAAGGATTTGAGGCACTGTATTTTTAGGTTTCCCAGTTCTGATAGCCCGAAACTCATTATCAGGGCTCCAACCTGGTAGCTGGTTGAAATCCCAGCAAATGAGTGCACTGGGGAATTTGGTCCTTTCTGTTTGCACATGTATTTTAAAATGAAATCACCTGTGACCTTTCTTCCTGCATCTCAGACTTTGCTGCTGTGCTCATCATATCCAGACATGCTGCAGTGAAAAGGGACCTTGTGTTCAGTGTCTCAGTACCTTCTCCCCTTGGCTCCTGGGAAGAGGTTGGGGCTCAGCTTTCTTTCAGGCTCGTAGAAGATGACAGGATTAGAAATAGGTTACAAACACTGAGAAGAGGGCAGGGTGAAGCTGAGAGGAGTTGGGAATAAATGCCCGGCACTTGGAGCCATTGGGAGTTGTGGTTCCTTTCAATAGCCCATTCTGCCCTCCTGCCTTCTGAAACAGCGGCGGTGTGTTACGTGTTGCTTTTCTCTTCCCAAAATGGGAGGTGAAACAGCCCCCTGGGCAGCCTTTATTGATTATAGTGCTAAAAGGCAAGCAGCCTGCCGGGATGAGTACAGTTGTGAACAAACGGGGAAGCGGCCCGGGGACTTTCCTCAGTGAGGGGAAACAGAACCAAGGTGCTGGCAGGAATTTCGGATGTCTCTGCGCAAAGCGTCACTCTGGTAAGCCAGAGCCTCCAGTGAGGCACCTTCACAGAAGTCTGGAAGTAACACACTGTGAGATTTTATAATGTAAGTGTGATCACGTGTTGGCCGTGAACATAATGAAGATGTCACAAATTAGTCTGCTTCTTAGTTTTGCCTTCTGACGTTAGCATTGTATTAGAGAACATAATATAATATTAGACCTGTAGGAAACATTTAAAAAATGTAATGTCAGTAAATCTAAATTATGGTTTAGGTGTCTTTTTTTCTTTCTTTTTTTTTATGAATGGCTTTATTCATAGTATGAGAATAACCACAGCTTTTGCTGGTAGTCTGAAAAAAGCTTGCAATTTAGTTTCTAAATTTTAATGAGAGCTAAATGGTCACCAGCCAAAAAAATCTTCATGTTAATAATATTTAGTTTCTGTTTTAAAAGATGTATTTCTTTTTAAACTATATATGATCAATGCACACAACTCTTTTTGCCAAAGAATTTTTAAAAAGTTTCGCTTAAAATTGTCCAGATTTTTGATCAAATAATTTGGAAAAACGCATCCGGTTTGTTCTCACATCGGGGAAGGCTTTTCTCCGTGTTCTCACTTCTCTGTTTTTCCCGTCCTTTTGACGAATCCTGACTCGAGCGCTCCATTTAAAGGCTGTGAGCATCCCAGAGCATGGGAAGCCTTCTGGGGCTGCGGATCCGCAGCACGGTGCACGACCCTGCGACTGCTCCCTTCCCCACCCGCCCACTGCGCAGCACAGCCTCCCGGACTTCTCCTGAGAAGTGTTGAGGCCCTGCCAGTTCTAGTCTGGGAGCTGGGTCTGTTTAGTACCTCTGAATACTAACTAGGTTGTTTTTACCCAACAGTAATATGTGACAAATTAAACAATATAAATTTTATCTTGATCTTAATTAAGGCAACAGCAATATTCCCATTAACTTCAGTGGGACCAGGATTATATCAAATATTATTTAAACATTTATAATAGCATTAGATAATGGGTTTAGAATAATTAAGAGTCTATTGAAGAAATTTAGCTTGATGGTGGAAAGGCAAATTATGTCAAATGAACGGGAACTGTCGTTTATGGAGGTCTATTGAGATAGTCTTGTTTATTGAGGGAAGAAAACGAAGCTCATAGGAATCTTTCAGGGGCAGACTGTGAAGGTCTTTTTGGGACTGAGAAAGAGGAGTGGGAATATTAAACAGATGTGTGAGGTGGGAACAGTGTTTTTCACCATCACACAGACTCAGCAGTCAAGAGTATCCAAAAATTAATTTTCGATTGGTAAAATGAGATCCTAGATTCAGTGTAGGCTGTTTCAATTAGGTCTGTGCAGATACACAAAATTAATGGGTCAAATAAGTAATTAATGGTGTTATTATATCAATCACTTTTCTAATAAAAGTGTCTGAAATGAGTCAGGGGAAAAAAATCTAATAATTAATTTGAAAACTGCTATGATGCTTCAATTGATTTGGGGCTAGGAAGAAAAAAAGAGCATAATTAGTAAGGATCAAAAAACAATATCACTTTTAGTCCTCCAAATAGAGAGGAAAATTAAAGAGAGATGTGATTGAAATATCATTTTTTATCCTTGTAAGAAGACTGGGAATGTCAAGTATAGTGGAAACCTATTCTTTGTTTTAAAAGAGCTATACTTACCCTGTCCTTCATCACTTCTACTCATGTGCACAGTCCTTATTCCTGTGGAAGGTCATGTCAACTCAGTAAGGAAACAAGTGACTCTGTGTGTGTGTGTTCTAGGTTTTCTCCTTAACGCAGAACTTTAACATTTCAAGCTACACTTTTCTCAGTTTGCTGCTATGATAAAATAATAATAAACTAATATAAAAGCCATAAAAGTAATCTTTTTTTTTTTTTTTTTTTTTTTAAAGCATGCGCATTTCAACACTGAATAAAGGTATTAGTCAAAGTGATCTCTGCTAGACTGCTCACTGGACAGGAGGTGAAAGAGAGGGGGCATTGCATGGAAGAGTCTGTTACTCATAAAAATAGGTTGTGTGTTGGTTCTTTAATTTTTTAAAGGCAATTGTTGAGATTTGTGTGTGTGTGTGTGTGTGTGTTCATTTTTTGAGTAAAATGCATGTGATGAATATACTGGTGGAGATGCAAGAAGCATGAATTCATAAGGGTAAAAAATATAAAATTTCCATTGGGAAATCCTTTGACTGACCACACAGTGCTATTGAGCTTGGCTTGATCAACTTCTGTGTTATTGAACAAAGGTGTAGTGCAATCATTATGAAGGATAGTTCTCTACCATCATTTAACCTTGTTTTGCCCTTTCCCTCTCATTGCCAATATGAAAACCAAATTAGCAAGCGAATAAAAACCAATCAAAACTCTTTTCAACAAAAATCAAGATTCATTCACTTTTTCCTTGCAAAAAGATGTCATTGCTATTTGGACATAATACAGGCAGCTGATGGTCCCCCAAAACAATTGACAGAGCTAGACTTGCTTTAGCTGATACCCTAAAGCTTTGACTGAAATGCAGTAGTTAAAAGTCCTTAAAATAAAAGGAAAATCAAAACAAATGCAAGCTAACTCAATGTTTTTGAAAACATGATTCTTAAGCAGAATGTGGACAACTGTGTTATCTACCATTACTTCAAAACTGTAGCATGAAAGCTGCCTCTTGGGAAGCTGAGATGTAGGTATTGGTGTAGAAATACTAAATATCTAGGAAGCATTAGAAGAGTGGAACGTTACTGATCAGATGGCTGAGGATTCAGACTGTGGTTGCTCAACAGACTTCAGGGGATCCGAGCAACCCCCAAAAACTTTTCAGCTAAGAAATGCTCTTTTCTTGCATTAGAAGCAGCTATTCTCTCTTTATTTTACCATGAGTGAAACATACTCACCATATTCCTCTCCTCTTCCTGGAAATGTCTGTTGTAATAAAACATGCACCAGTATTGGCATTTCTGTTCTTTGCTATATCAAAGTTTTCCTAATCTTTATTCCAGGCCACTGCTGCTGGGCATGATGTGACAAGCATGCTGGTTGCAAGGGTATGGTGTATGTAGAAGAGTGATTTTATTCAAACGAGAAGTTGTTGCTAGGTAGGCATTTTATTAGCACTCATGCAGAGTAGCAACTTGCTGCAGTCTGCAAGTTTTTCATCTATAAAGTACACCTAAAACTAGATCCCTGAACAACGGACCAATAAGTTGGAAAACACATTTGCATTGCCTTAGAAGAAATGCACTAATCAAGCAGGGGGAAAAAACCCCAAACCAACAATATTTCAAATGGTACATGGTAGTATGGTGTTTAATAATTTGACATTTTTGTACCATGTATTTCTCATGTAGATTCCTTATTTTCTTTGTTCTGTATATGTGCATGATTTTAAAAATACTTATAAATATCTTCTAAGATCAGTCAATGTTCTTACAGAACCCTCCCTGCAGCAATGCTGGTTTGTGTTCCCTTGCAGTCCTTTGTATAGCAAATACTGAAGAGTTTTCACTTTTTGTTGTGATGACATCAATCGATGCTGATACACAAGCAGAGATGCTTTAGCATGATAATGCACTTCACAAGTTGAATTTCTGTTTGTTAAGCAAATATGGCTGTGGTCATTTCGTCTCTATTTAGCACACATGGGAAAATATCAATGTCAAGAGAAAAAATTATTTTCAGGCCTCAAATGATGTGGAGGAAAAAGTCTAACCCCCCAAAAAAAACCCCAACAAACAACCCAAATTGAAAAAGCTTTAGAGCTTTCTTTTTTGCAGTTCAGTGAATAGGTTCTTTTTAATGGTTCACTAAATTGTATACAGTATATACTCAGCTCGCACTACAATACTGACAGTATAGACTAAGCTTCTTTGGACAGCTTTGCAACCCATGCTGACACGTAGCGTGCCGCAGCTATTTGGGTAAAACCAACCAAATTAGCCCATTTAATATGACTGCATCTGACATAGCCGGTATCAGTCCTTGACTGCTCTGTGGTCCTTGACTGCTCAGTTACCACCCTTGGGCAGTATGGGGTTTAGCGGTCGCATTCACCGGCAGTCATCTCTCTGCAGTGTATGTCTTCTTTGGATGGCTCAGTTGCAATGAAGCATCTGGAAGTCCAAGAGGTACTCCCAAATTTGGCACAACGCAGAGACCACTGTATGGTCCTCTATGGAGACGATAAGTGGACAATAGACAAAAGGTTACTTATTACCTGCAATGTGTAAAATGGAAAGAGGACAGAAACGCCCTTTGGGAACAGAAGAGTGGTCCATCTAGCCCAATACTCCATTTCCAGCAGTGGCAGGAGATGTTATGCAAAGAAGCACGAACCTGGCCTCTCCCTGCAGTCTGTCATATTCCTGAGTGACTGTGATCATTGGATTGGGGATTTTAGGGAATACATCCCTGCCTGATCAATTTTTGTATCTGCTGGTGGACCTGTTATCCATGAACTTGCATACCACTGACAAAATCTGCCTCCTGAACAACAGGTTGCAGAAGTTCACCACCCTCTGTATAAGAAAGCACTTCTCTCCAGCTGTTTTAAGCCCATTTCCTGCTATTTTGCTATGTGCTCTCTGGTTCAATACTGCAGGCCTTGGTGAAGGGCACTTCTGTGCTAACCCTGATCTACCACTTTCATGATTTTGTGAATCTCAGTAATATCCCTTTTAGCCATATTCCTTCAAACTAGAGTCCAACCCTTTCTCCTTTCTTTGTAAAGTTAACGGTACACCCCCTCAATCACTTCAGTTGCTCTTCTCTCTGTTTTTTTCTAATTTTAGTCTGTCTAAAGCTCTATTCTGTCTTAAGATGCACAGACCAGAACTGCAAACGTACTCAAAATAAGGGTGGAGCAAGATGTTTCTAGTGGCAAAATTATTTTCTTTGTTTTGCTATGACTATCTTTCCTAACAAAAACCAGCATTTTGTGGCTGGTGTTACAAACTTAACTCAGAATTTCAAAGAGCTGTTATTGATGACTCCAACACTGTTTCCATGAATGGTAACTATTTGTTCTCAGTACAGTGTCAGGTAAGCAAAGTTTAGGTTATTTTTCCCTTGATACATTACTTCACATTGATCCACGTGGAAGCTTACCTGCCCCTGAGTGTTTTGCATGCTCACTCAGCGTGGCTTTTGGAGTTCCTTACTGTCAGTGTGGCGTTTGACTATCTGAAAAAAGCTTTGATGTTATCTGCACACTGCATTCTCCAGATCATTGACAAAGAGGTTGACCAATACTTGTTCTGACACTGATCTCTAGGCGTTCCTGAGATTTATACCAATGTGTCTAGCACATGTTTAGTAACACATTTTGTGACAAAACAGTTTTTATTTATATTTGTTATTTATAACATTTTATTCAACGTTAAGTGTATTTAAGGTGCAATTCCGTGGCACTTTCAGATTTCAAATGCTTCTGCTTTCATTTACTTATATAATATTTACAAATATTTTGGCTTAGTGGTTAATCTCATGGAAGCACACCATTGTCTCCTGCAAAAGGCTATCCACCTGTCTAGGTCCCAGTGCTAACAAACAGACTAAGGACAGACTTAAAATTTGCAAACAAAATTTGACTTCAGTACAAATTGAAAATGCGAAGCATCTATCTCCCTCTGTCTCAGCTTGTGCATCATGACATTCCCCTATCCTGGCAAAAGAAATAATATCAGAGAGAGACTCATTTGATAGTGTCCCTTTTGCCTGGAGTTAAGGAGACCACCTTTCCAATTTGTTACTTGTTGACTGTCGTTTATTCTGCAATTATATCAAATGTGCTCTTGGACCTGTTCTGCCTTGGAAAGTGTCAATCTGTGAATGACATTTCCAGAGCATACCTGGATCCAGTGATTTATTGAGGCAATATATCATCCAAGTAAAGTTCTTTAACCATGTTTTTACTCACTAGATGATACCATCCAAAGAGAAGGAAATCTGAGTCACTGTTTAGTTGTGTAATAAAAGGTATGTCAGGAAGCAAGACACCCTTGAAACACTAAGCATGTTCGCCTCCAGGTATACTGGCATCCTTGCACCTTCTTTCACAAGCATGTTGGTGTGCCGAATAGGCCTCCATACCTGGCCGCTAAGGTCTTGGTCTCCTTGACAACTAAACTTTTCAAAGATTACATGAAAAATGTTTTCTCTAGCCCTCGAGCTGTTTTAATGCTTTAAAATGTCAGAGAAAAGATCCTTTAGTCCCAAGAGTAAGGAAGAGGTGGTAATGGAGAGGCAACAGAATATTTAAAAACATGTTTACAGAATAATTCAGCATGACAGCAGAGCCCTGTAGGAATGCCCTCAAAAAGGGGGGGATCTGAATTTAAACTTATTAATAAAAATATATTGCTTCAGAATAGAGTGGGCTTTTGGTGGCAAAATGAAACATTTCACCTCTAATTTACCTCCCTGAATTCAGCTAAGGTTGGCAACAGGAATGCCATCTTAATATGCTTTTTGGCTGCTACTGCATGATAAAATTTGCTTCAGCTTTGTCCTCTTCTTGGCCTTTTTTGTTAGAAACATGGCGTTGTGTTAGCTGGCAGTTGGAACCACTGTTTGGGTCCGGATTGAGGGCACATTTGCCTCCATCATGTACTAATTTACGTATTACTGAAACAATGGGTTAGCTGTAAGAAATGCCAATCTCAGTGTTGCGTAATAAACTAGATAGCCCTATGCTCGCTGTTTGGTGTGAGAATTCACATGCAAGGGCAGCTCTGCAGGCAAGAATGGGCCTTTTCCTTCAGACCCGTTTCTCACTTTGGGCCCCAAATAAGACATTGTCAAGGGTGTGGGAGAGAAAAGAGTAAAATGCCAGTGGAAGCGGAGCCACCAAGCTGTTTAGGAAGAGGACCTGTCCCAAAATGGCACTGCGGAGCAGGGTCTTCTAATGGGTCATGGAGCCTGCAGCACTCCCCAGCAACCGTGCCCTTCCTGAGTGGTGACATGGAGAGAAGGGGCATGGCTTGTTTCTATGGCTCAGAGGCAGAGGAGACAAAAGTGCAATGAGTCAAAAAAGGATGCTGAACTGAGGGACCAGTGGACACAACTTTGGCCTTCTTTTCCATCAGGGCTTGCACACTGTCATGGGAAGCTAGTGGTAGCCTCTGTTTCATAGGTGGTTGCCAGTACCTCAAATGGCCTTCACCTGAACCTGTATTTACAGAGGTAATTAAGGAGGAGGTGGTGAGAAAAACAGCTGAAGGGAAATTCTTGCCTGGGGTTCAATATTTGCAGACTTGGGGGAAGACACTGTTGTCTGTAATCAACAGAAGGTCCATCTGTGGGAACAGTAACCTCATCATTCCTTTCCCATACTGACTTGTCTACTGGTTTGTCTCAGATTGTCATTAAAACTTTGTGTCTTTATTTTTGCTAGTCTTCAAATGCTGGGAGTTCTGAAAGAAATGGAGTTCTTTGTAGCTTTTTCAAATAAAGGGCCATGATCTGAGATCAGGACATGTAGGAGTGGTAAGGCAGGTGACAAGTATAAGGTACGTGAATTATTTTGAATTTGCTCATCTTCAGCATACCGTACCTTTTTTTCATTGTTTTCTTTCTGTTGTTTGAATAAATTTTCTTTCTTCAGTTAAAGTTTGTCTCGTTTTGCAGAGGTGATGTGAGCTGGTGTAATTTCATTGACAGCTGCGGTCAGTTGTCTGAAAGAGGACTACTGTAATTTTTGCGTGGTACATTGACTCCCTAACTCACCTGGCTGCCATGATTCAGATTAATGGCGTACCACCCACTGGGTAATCAGTAAACCCTTGTAGGTCCTATTGCACAAGATCTGTGATGGCAACTAATTCTGTTATGAGAAAAGAGGTTGATTTTCAATCAAGGTATGCTTTGCTGATGATTCTTCATTTTGCAAACCTCACTCTGACCAGGCATCTAGACTTGGTTGATGGCAAACCTCAACGTATCCAGGAATTTTATGAATCTAGATTGAATTCTGGGTTTCGCTTGTCTAAACTATGCTATCCTATCTTCAGTTTAAGTGTGGCAATAGAATCAACTTATGGCTCTCCATTCTGCTCACACCTATTAATGATGAGACCTGTATTTCATGATTCAATATTCAAAGCCATAGTAAATCACTTCAGTCTGCATTGATACATTCTGTGTATTGCCCCATCATGCCCAGCAATTCTGGGTTCATCCACTGGTCTTTCCACAGAATCTGATTCAGTTCAGAATATTGCTGTTGGGCCACCATATTTGAGAGACTTGGACTCCCTCATAACAGGCCACAACAAACTGAAAGTTTTCTCTGATCACTGGTGCCCCACACTGGAGCCAGAAGCTGACGACAAACTTGCTGCCTGTGAAATATTAAGAGTTTTTGTGATACCTTTGATAGGAGAGTGCAGATACCATACTCCCTCTGTTAACCTCTGTTCTGAAGCAGTGATTCCTTTGGCTGTAGAAGATATTTTCTGTCTAATCTAAAAGCTGGGGATGCATAGGACTACCTCAGTTAAAGGATTGCCAAGGAATTCCCACCTTTTGATGCCTGAAGTACATGGCCATGACTTTGTCAAATAAAGCTCTGGCCTCTTGCAGCTTTGTGTAGGTGACTGAGCCCTGTTCTAACCACAGTTGAGAGCTAGTAGCCTCTGCATCTCATTAATAAACTATTTAAAACTCTTGAGCAAACATGCCTTTTCAGGGAGCATAAACTCATCTGACAGGGCGCTGAGAACAGATCTCTTTCTGCAGTTGGTACAGGTAAATCCTGTCCTATTCCTTGCCTTTCTAATGCTCTAGCAACATTCCAGCATTTTATTTACAACATTCAGAGGAAGATGTTAGACTAGGATGTAGCAGCATGTCTGGATGACACCCACATTTATTTTGGGAACCCAGGAACAACACAGTTGGCATGTTCATCTTGTCCTTAAATGCCTCCACCATAATAACCTGTTTGCCAAGCTGGAAAAATGCAAATGTGATCAGACGGTTGTGGAATTTGTGGGCTATGAAATTGCCCTTGGGGATGAACTGGAGAAGGTTCTTTGTGAGATTGCTGCTGTGGTCGACTGGGCTTCCCTGGGGGATATGTGGACGACATTGCGTCTGTGGTTCAGAGCCCTTTGACAGATTTCACACACATTTACCCAAAATGCAGACTTCTCAAGGCTATGACTCAGAGCCCGGATAGCAGTCTTATTAGTTCCTCTGTTTAGGACAGAGCACACTTTTTGTTTAATAATCCCAAAACTCAAACTTGTAAAGAACCAAACAATGGATTTTGTCGTTCATGAAATCACTTTCTTTTTCAGTGTTTTCCAGGTCTTCCTCTGTGCTGTAGAAAATCATAACAAAAATTGTGGTGGGGTTTCTATAGTGTAAAAATATAAATTGATATGTAGTAGCAGAGATGCTGTTGTCTAACATGCTCTCCTTGATGAGGAGATACAGAGTCTCGACTTTGGCATTCTGGAGCATTGCATAAAAACGTCTATAATATTTGAATGGTTAGACTGTTCAATATCTGGGAGACTCTGGGACAAGAAAGGGATAGGGGGAAAATTAAGAATTATGTTTTCTTATGTTTTCTGCATTTCTACTCTTACTCCACTATTCGCTCTGTAGACTATTTCCTTCACTTCCTATTTCATTTGAAAGCCTGTGTGGCTTCAGGAGAGAGGTGTACGCACACACATTACCAGTATCTTGTCTCCTCAGCAGCACTTCATTGAAAAACTTTGCCATTCACTGTTTTCTAGGACATCGCATCTCTCATAAGCCCCCAGCTTCTTCTACACTCCTCCGCCAGGATTTTCCACCTGTCCAGAAACTATCAGACTGTGCAACTGGGAGCACGGGAAGATAAACCTTTTATTTTTTAATTTTCTATTTTGGTAGCTTTGATATTCTGAGTGGAAGAAGGTTGAGAACCCCTGCAGGAGGGGAAGCGTCGCTCTGAATGTGGCTGTACTTGGAGCTGCTCATGCTTCACATCAATTTACATCTGGTTTAAAGTCCTCTGAAAGGGTTATGGGGTTTATCTGATAGAGACAGAGGGTAAAAGACTTCTATGTCTGAATTGCTGATTGATTGCATACGGTAGTACAACAAATAATTCTTATTATGACTCATAATTCACCTATGGGGTTTCCCGTGAGGCTTGACAATAGATTTATGTGGGTTGCTTGGCTTTCCTTTTTACCTCTGGTTAGGAAGAGGAAAAAAAAATTCCCATCTATATTATTGTTTTCACAGAGATATTTCTTGTATAGAACTACTATTAAAAACATGTTTCCAGTTTATAAAAACCGTCTGGTTTATATTGCTGTGACATGGAAAGCTATTACCCCTGTTCTGTGTATCCGTCTTTCTCAATATATGCTGTGCAGCAAGGGACCCTGCCTCAGCTACAGAAAACCTGTAAAACAAGGCATATTACTGCTTATCTACAAGCACTTCATGTCACAAAGAAATTCTCTGTCTGATTAGCACCCAAGTATTAACTCCTTCACTGCTACTGGCACTAGAAAGTGAGCTGGCTGTAGCAATTAAGTAATTTTGTGACTGGCATTTTGCACCTCAATAAAGGCATTGTTCTCCTCGGAATTCTCTTTCTTATTAATTTGCTTGACACACCTTAAGCTTTTCATTAACTCAAGCATCTTTGTTGCCTTTTGGTGAAGTGATAATAAAATTACAGATTAAGTGGTAGCAAAATGACTCAGCTAAAATGTGATTATTGTTTCTTCTGTACCTTTAATCAATAACATTTCTCTCTGAAATATAATCATATAATGGACTCTATTAGTAACTAGTGGATGGGCATGGCTCCTTTTAATGTCAATGGGTAATCTAAGAGGTGTCAAAGGGAGAATAATACCCACCAAAGACAACATCAAAAGCCTGGGAATATACTTGTGTTCTTCTCTTTTAGTCTGTCTTTTTCTCTAATTACCTCACTGATTGTTCACTGTAGATTAGATTATATCTTGTTGCCTTGTTGGAAGTACATTGGAGCTGCAATACTATAAAAACCTCCAGGAGACATTTCCTCTGAGTCCTCACTTTCACTGGCAAAATGGACAGTGCTGTATATTTCTCTTCTGCTGCTGGCCAGCTTTGCGAAACAGCCTGTAGAAATAGTCAGTCTACTTTCTGCCTTATTTTTAAATTTTCTTTTAAGGACAAAAGCTGAAGGAAAGTTTAACTGCTTTTTACTCGATCTGTGGACTAGGATGAAGAAGAAATAGAGAGGTCTTTTCCTAATCCTCCTCCCTTATAAACAAAATTTCATGGTGAAGCTTCAGGAGCAGCACCACACTTGCCTTAAATAAGGGCTGGCTCAGGGTTCCGGGCTATGTTCGGTTCAGAGCAGGAAGGATGAATCAACAACGCAGGTATAAGAACAAGCCTACATCAGCGAAAAAGTGGACTCTCCTCTCCCTCTGTCCCCCCTTATGTCTTCTGAACAGGAAAGCCAAGGAATCAATACTCATTGTGAGTGTGCTCCAACAGCTCATTCTTCCACCAGCTCTTCCTGGTTTTGAAACTCATCTTGAGGGTGTGATTGGAGTTGGAAAAACTCAATTCTACTGAAGGCTTAAAGCAATACATTGGAGATTTGACATGTTTGCCTAAGAGTAAGGTTTTGATTAAAACACAAGGATCCCTCAACTAAAGTCCACAGGATCCCAAGCATTTGGTTACGTATAGACCTGTTTTACTGTTTTGGTTTTGGGTTAAAGTGATTATAAGGGATTCAGCGTTGTGAAGGTTGGCTCTTTTGTTCATGTGTCTCAACAGACTCTGAGAAGGTGTTAACTACTGGAAGAGATTCTTATCTTGTGTCAGAATTCTCCATAAAATACAGCCCACAAAATTTCCTAAGGCTTTTTTATGTTAATAAAACCTGCAAGTTTTCAAAGGGAAGGTGAAACGTAAAAGGCAATTACTGCTGAAATTCAACATCTACAGAGAGAGATCTGTGATTCCACCCCTGGCAGGTGCATGCTCTGTCCACATGAAATTACTTCTATCCTCAGAGCTCTGCTGAGTCAAAAGACTGTTTCTGAACCTAATTGCAAAAAATGCTCAAACTTGCCTGTGAAGTTGTTACACCTACATATAATAAACAGAAAGACAATCAACGTTTCATAGTTTAAGCATCTTTCCTCCTTGGTCTGAGAGCATCCCACCAAATGCTTCCTGTTCCTATTAAACAGCAAGAGGCATGGAGGCATAACAAGGTAATGCTGGGGAAGTGAGGGGAGGTTGCCACCTCCCTGGTTTTCTTGTTCCAGGTCACACAGTGAGCCAGTGGCTGAAACTTGGAGTTGAACTCTAGTCCCTCAACAATTACCTGCTTGCTCTAAACAGTACGCAGTGAATAGATGTCTCCACATGAATGTAAAAGGAAACAAAGTCAGGCAGTTTATTGTCGCTGCTCATGAATATCTGTATAGTACATGAACTTCAGAATGGAAGGTGGCCAGTCAAGATATGTTTACCATACAGTGGCTATTAAGATAACAAGAGTATTACTGTTTTCTCCTGAAGTTTACCTGTAAATTACCACTTCCCTTTGTCCTGTGAGTCAGCTGCTCTGTGGGCATGTGTGGATAACACGAAAAGTTTACACGACCATCCCTCCTCCCTCTCGAGCTCCCCTACCTCTGATCCTTTCATACACTGCTTCTCCTCCAACATTATGTGCCCTGTCCTGGTCCCCCACCTGCTTCCTCTCTGCTGCTCGCCCCCTTGCCCATGCTTTCCAATCGCTGTTCCCTCTGTGACCCCAGTCACACCCCTGTCTCTGACTCCCTGTTGCCTCTGTCTCTGTGTTTTTCAAGTCTTCAGATAAAACTTGTTTCCAGCCCAAATCATACTATAAAACAAGTCCTCACATAATTGGCTTTTTCACTAGGATACAGATCCTTTCAGTGCCTGGTGACTTCTTGAAAATATTGTGAATACTTGCATGGTGTATGTGTTGAAGGGGAAAATGAGCCTTTTCTCCATCTTTAAAAAGTTCTTGTGGAATGCCTCATCTCCATTAGCTTCAACGGACACCGCACAAACAAATGGCAACAGATAATGAAGACATGCTTTAGTTTTGGCCTGACAAAGATAACAATGATCACCTCCCTTGCTTGTGACAGCGGTCAGAGCTGTGAAGAAGCATCCCACGGAGTGGTGCAGAGGGAAAGGAGGACAGAGGGACCCTGCGATGCTGACGGACCAAGTCACACCTCTGAAGGTCAGGGCGAGCAGCCCCACGGGAGGAGACGCGGGCTATGTCCACAGGGCAATGAAGAGGTTAAAGTGGTTCTTCAAGCTCAGGGTGTGACCCATGAGGTATCATATTTATACATCTGATACCTGTACATTAGTATGAGCAGAACAAGTAAAAACCTGCTTTAGAGAAATTAAATTAAGCAGTTGAAGGAAACAGTCATTTTAATAAGGAGCTTCTATATAAAAAATTCCTGATACTTCATTATTTATTCCTTTCAGTCACTCAATTTTACTTTATCCTTCATAATTAAAAAGGAGACAAAATCAAGTCTTTAAAAATGATCTGATGCCACGGTTTTGTGTAAACAATATTGGTGGAATGTAGGACTGGCTGTCGATGTTCCCAGTCTCTGATAGTATTTTACCTTTCTCTTTATTCAACTCAAAATATTTTTACGCTGTCTTAGAGATGCCTGTTAACAGTCATGGGGTGATGTAACAGTGATAACAGTGATATAACAGTGGCTTTGCTAAGGTAAGTAACAAGCTTGTGTGCATATATGAAAACATTTCAGAACTATGTTAAAAATAACATGTTGAAATAATGCAAAAGGGCACTATTTCATCAAAACCCTTCCCATGGTGAGTGGTATGTTACTGGACACGTGGTCCCAGTGAGGTGAGCGGTGCAAGATAAAAGACCCAGAAGGTAAATATGGCCCTCAGGAGAGAGAATCTCATTTTCCACTGCCCTTACCACCTGTGGTCACCACTACTACTGCACAGGCAGCGTACGCAGCTCAGGGCCTGGACGCTGACTCTACGTCATCATTTTCCAGGGGTGTAAAGCTTAGCAGACTTGGAAAGCAGGGGAAGGTTAGGCTTGGAGCCTTTTTGAAAGTCCCACATAGCTTCCGCTGATCCTGTCCTGCGCTTGTTTGGAGCTGTAACCACAGGCTGGGCGGTGAGTGGGGCTCTGGAGAGGCAGCAACAGGAGAGGATGACTGAGGAGAGACCCTCTCTGAACTGGAGCAACTACGAAGCTACATCAGTTTGCCGTAGCTGAGACCCTGACCCAGATGACCAGAAACGGAAATCGGATGTGAGGACCCAAAGTTACCATACTCACCTTCACGCATGGAGGAGCACCCGGCAATGGATCGGAGGCAAAATTCCTCGACGCCGGTGAGAATCCTGCTGTCGCTCCGCTGCCTCCTCAGCCACGCTGCAGCACCGGCGCAGGGTGCTTGGCCTCACACTGCTCCAGCTGACTTGTTCAGGAACAAGATTGTTCCATTTCGCAAAGTTAATATTCATCAAATGTTAATGAAAATACATAACAAATAATTATGACAAACATACCATCTGATTAAGATGAAAGAGGATGACAATTCTTGTGAATTTTTAATCTGAAAAAAATAAAGAACATTACATTAATAAGACTTAATTATATCATTAAATATTTAAATTTACTTTCCATAGTAGATTTTATTTTTATTTAACATATTTTGTTTTTAAATATTGCTAACATTTTTATGAGATTTGTTCATAAAACACATCAACAGATATGGTTTTGTGAGGCAAGAGGAATTTTAACATCATGTATTCATTATATTGATCACAATTTCAATTTTATTTATCTTTTAAAAAAGCTAATAGAATCCTTTTACTGTTTATTATAATTCACAGTATCTCCATCTATAGATAAATATTTAATAGCGTTACTAATGCATCACGCACAGAATATTTATTAATTAGAAAATATGAATTACTAGTTGTACATTTCAATAATTTGCATTTAAAATTAATGCTACATTTTTCCAGGAAACCATGATTAACTTTAAGAATTAGACTTCAGCTGACCGAAGCCGGGCAATTAAAAGTGCGTGCTGCAAACTTAACCATCACCCCGCAACGCTATGACCAGCGAACGAAGAGGACTGTGAACAAGAGAGGGTGCCACATGACACGCTAACACACGCCCTACAATGCTCGTGCATAGCGTGGCTTCAGAGAAAAGGAGGTACAAAGGCAAAGTTTCAGCATTCCCTGGTTTTCCTTGATAAAGCCAAAAAGCTGTTTTATTTGGTAGATTTGACAATGTGGTTCTGCCGTGTAGTCCTAGGAATAAAACTCACTCAGGTAGCTTTGTGCATCGAGCAACCTTAGGAAGCAACCTCAGGAAGCAACCTCAGCTTTCCTGGGCAGGAGAGGTGGACAGGGAAGGAAGGGCTGGGGTGGCAGAGGCTGGACCAGGGGACAGGAGGGGGAGCAGAGCTGGGTGCAGAAAAGTAGTTTTGCTGGTGCTCCAGGAAGCCAGTGATAAGGCTTTAAATTTGGATTCTTCCATCTTGTCACTCTCTGTGACATTATGCAAGCTATCATGAGACTTGTACCTCCAAGACACTTGTTCAATATGTAAGCAAGGTATTTAGGTCAGGTGTTAGACTGTGACTTTACCTTCGCTTCAAAAGTGCAGTATCTGCCAAAACTCCATTTTCTGCGAAACCGGACTTTTTTTTTCAAACTAAACTACTGTTTTTCTTTTTGTTGATTTATTCTTTTCAACTGAAGTTTCCAGAAAGTCAGCAACTTCCTGATTTGTTAATTTTAGGAAAAAAATCTGCTTTTTCTAAAAGAAGAAATTTATTGCACCAAGAACAACTTCTTAGTAAGGTCTGTTAAATACAAATAACCTTCCTGGAACTGTTTGTCAGGCAGACATAGACATGACAGACCAACCAAAAACCTTCCTTTGAGGTATCAATCTGTTAGGTTAATCTGCAAGGCAAGTATGCATTTTACTGTGCTGTTAAGCAATAACTGATATGAAGTTGTCTTTTAAGAGATGGGTTGAGTATTTCTGAACCTCAGAGGTGGCCCAGTAAATGAAGAGGTTAGAAGCGATACCAATGCTTCACAGCATAGACCACCTTTCGCCAACAGATTTAAAAATGCTTTATAAAGTTTGCGTTTTTAGAGTATTTACAGCCTTTACCTATCAAACAGTGGACAGTATTTTCTGATAAAGCCACTAACAGACCCATGTGTGTAAAAAATTTTTTTTTTTTGCTTTTGCCATGTGTTTATGGAATATTATTGAATACAGCCTACCACAAATAACCGTACAACTACTTCAAGCTACTTCCAGTTACCCCAGCTATACCACAATATATTTATAAGTATGTGTGCATAGTGCTCTGTGTGTGTGCGCATGCATACACAGGCATACAGATACACCACAGCACTATAATCAGTGTGTGCATACGTGTACTGAGCATTTATAGTTATATACGCTCATGTACATGAAAAACTACTGATAAAGTTTGTGGTAACAATCCTGCATACGATGGTCAACATACCGCTCCCTCCCATAATTTCATAATTACAGTAATAAAAGAAAAAAAAGGCTTACACAGCCAGGAAGCTAAAGAGAAAAACCTCAGGTTGGTTACCACTTGACTTTTGTAGTGACTATATGTTCACACACATGCAGTTTCTGATAAAACGAGTTGTTTCTCAAAAGACAGAGAGAGAAAAAAAAGAGAGGCCTGGTGAAACCCTCAAGTTGTTCTTGAAATTACACCTATACCTGTTGTCATTTTCAGGAAATCCACTTTGTTTAGTTGATAAACTTGTTTTGACTTTTCAGTGGAAACAGTTTGCTGGCGCTACTTCCTTAACTGTAGGCCAAATTCTGACCTCGGTTTCATGTAACTCCCACTGCAGTCAACATAGGTTGGCTGTGTAAGGCAGGATAGAGCCTTTCTGTTTACAATTATGAGAGCACTGAAAGGTATTTTGTTGTTATTACTGCTTGCCTTGGTAGAACTGTGTCTGAAGATGTCTATTTTAGGCAGGGTTCAGACCACAGATACGCTTAGCCTAAAATTCTCAGAAATATTGAAGTGCAAACACAGAAAAACAGAACAGGAGGAATCAACGAAAGAGATTTCATTTTAGCTGAACGCGCTGTACGGCATCTTGATTTTATACTGATGCGCCAAAGTATTGACATGTAACGATTTTGGTGTAAATCACATGCTTTGATGTGCAGAAAAGTTATGGAGCATTTTATATGAAGTAATAATATTAAGTAATTCTATTGAACTAATTACCAGTTAATCTGACATTTAATGAAATAAGTAACGCTAAATGTGATGTGAGGGCAGCTTTTATGGACTTAAACTTTAATCAATTGTATGGGAGTCAAAGGTGTCATTTTTGCTGATGGTGGTGAACAGAAGATGATGGCATTTGCTAAAGAGTTTCTTGTCTTCATTATTCTAGGTTGAATGATTGCTCCTAGGCAAACTGAGAAAAGCTGCCTGTGTTCTTAATGATAAGAAGAAGCTGAGATTGACAAAAAAAATATCCATGTTATTTTTTATTGCAGCTACTTGCTATTACTAAGTCTATGCCTATTTTTCAGGGTCCTGATTTGCAGCCCTACAACAGGTGCTGCAGCTTGGCTTTATATTAACCTGGGGTTCAGACTCATACTTGATGCTGAATTCATTGCCTGTTTCCAGCATCTACTTTTGCCTCTCAGTCTTATTTGAGTCAGGAGAGAGGCAGAAGTTCCCCAGGCAATTCAGGTAAAGATTTAGGGCTGGTTTGTCTTGGAGGCAGTATGGATGCAACTGACTCAAGCTGCTTGGCTCTGCAAATGCAAACCTAAAAGCAGTATGGATCTATGAATCATATCAGGTCTCCTTGATTTTGCTCCAGAAGGAAATAGTTGCCTCAAGGGCCAGCTGATCCATGCAAGACTTTCCTTCTGTCCTTTCTCCTTGAAAATAATTGGTATTTTTGTGCAGCATGTTGTTTGTAGAATGCAGTTACAGTGGCCCATATTTGGCTCTTGTCATTGCTCAGAGGTTCCCTGGTCTATGTTTATGTACCCTGAGTGTAAAATCAGAATAGCATGACTTAAATTTGTAAGAAGATGTTCATAGTATAGTATAGAAATGTAAATACACTGCATATAAGAATAAGTAGTTATGTCAGAGTCAAAGTCACACTATTCTGTTATCATGTTCCATATTCACAAGTTGGTGGAATTCATCCCAGTTATTCACATTAGATCCAGCATTGCTGTATGAAGTGGGAGAATAAAATTGGAATAAAGATTTCAACAAGAAAAAGGGAATAGATTTTGGGGGGGTTTTTTTTGTGAAAAGAGAGATTAATTTTCAGTTACTTAGTTTTATGTTACAGATCACTGGCACAGTAGTGTGGAGAAGCTTGTATGAAAACTGTCTGCACAAGCCCAGTGCAATTCACTGCTAAAAGTTATTAATTCTTTTAGAATTTTTTAAAAAGAAAATGAATAACTTGCTCAGACATATCCTTTCTGATGTTTTTGGAACATTCTGTACCACAGATGTGGCCAGGAACAAACTATGAGTTACATCATTTAGGACTATTCCCAAATCAGGTTGGATTGGGCTCTAAATTACATGAATTCCTTCAGCAAGAATTCTAAGGCTTGGTCAGACTGGAAGGACATACATTAATAATAGTGATAAGCTCCTTTCTGCAGCCAGTTTGTAAATCTGGGCCCAACGTTACCAGGCCAGTAATACTGTTGTGAATGAAGTTACTGTGCTGAATTTGGTTACATAGCATGCCATCCTTGTGCCATGCCATTCCTCCAGGAGACTCTGGCAGCTGCCAGGCAAGAGGAGATCATGTCTGTGGAGAGTGAGATGCCAACCCTCCCTGACACTGGTTTAGAGATTGCGAGAAAAGAGAAGGAGAAAATACTAACCGAGCACATGGGTTAATGGCTGCTATTTTAGTCCCTTGGGGCCATTGCCAGCTGCCATTAAGTCAAAGTAGCCCTCAGGCTCTACTTGGTTTCATGATGAATAATTTAGGTTTTCCTGGTGCAGAGCCAGGTTGCATTGGCTTTGTATGATAGATTCTACAGATCTCCACTGTGAGCACAGGAGTGTAAATATATGGTGGCACATATTGGTGCACTGGATCAGCCTACTGTGTCCTCCAATAGCAACAGCAATAATCTTTATGAACCAGAGATTCTGCACATCCTTAGAGATGTCTTCCTTCTGATACGGATACTCTTCAGTTTTGTGGAACCGATTACTTACTGCTAGTCAAAATCTTCTTTGGTATCCATTTATTTCAAGGAGTTAACTACGGGACTGGATATTTTCTACCCACTGAAAAAGTAGTTCATATCTGAATAAATAACTGAAAATGGCTTCTCACTGTTCAGGAAGTACAATCAATTTGAAATTAGGATTATGGAAACATCTGTGAAAATTCAAGTGTCATCTCAATTTGGGCTCATTCAGATCCTGTATTTTTTCTACTTCCCAAGCAGTGCATTTAAAATCCAATCCTAATTAACACACATAGTTTAATTATAGCCAACAAAATATTCTCCTAAAATTGTGTGTGCTGGTTGGGGGGTCGGGTAGGGAGGGAGGAGGCGAGGGGGAAACTAAACAAATGTTCACTGATTGTAAAAATCCTTGTTTCGTTAATAATATAAATCTTTAAAGACTTTAAACATACACTGAAGTTTGCCTCTCATGAATCAAAGTGGCATAAAAAGCGTGAAGCAGGCACAGCACTCCTACTCCCTCTTTCTCCTTGCTCATTTCTCGACAGTTTGAAACTAACAAAGAAACTCTGCACTGGAATTTAAAACTTTCCTTTTTGAATGGATTTCCCCATAACTTATCACATAAAATATACAATGTTGCTGCAGGTAGAAACAAATAAATCATGGATGTCGTGGACAGATCTTGGGAAGATTTTGAAATTTGAGTGAGGCACCAGAAAAGCCGGGGTGGTCTGCTGCTGCGAACTTCATCGTATGTCAGCTGAGCTCTTTGGCACTACTGGGTGGTTTGGAAGTCTTATGAGATTTTCAATGCTTTTGACTTTTGTTTTTGCACAGCAGGTCTTTAGAAAAACATGATTTTAGGCTATTTCAGCATACTTTCATTCCTGGATCAGATCTCAGAGTGCAAAATATCCCAGCTTAGGGATACTGTAGCCCTTTATGGGCACCGCTGGGTATCTCAGCACATCTTTGTTCACTGGGTCTGGGTTGGGGAGAGCAGACTCCTAGTCTGCGACTCTAGCACTTTACCCTGGAATCAGACCTCTTGCCTGTTCCCTTGAGCGTACCTGGAGTCCACAGCCCAGCTGCCCCAGTTCCCCAACACAGTGTTTCATGTCCACCAGCACCACCATGATGCTTGCATGGTCTCTCAGAGTTCTGCTCAGGCTGCAGGTAAGATTTTTTTTTTCCTGGGTATTTTGGGAAGAAGTTTTTGGAATGATGTAGCACAGAATCAAGAAACATAGGCCTAATACTTTGTTGAAAACAAAGATATACTTTGTTATTAACTTCCTCTGGGCCATCCCATTCCTGCTCTGGTCTGCTTTTGTTTGAGGCTGTGTTAATGTTTTGGGTCATGCGGAGCTCTCTATGTCAGATCAATTCTGTAAGGATCTCAATATTTTGAGGACAAATGTCCTTAAACTTTGATCAGAGGAGCACCACTTCTTAGGCATTTCTAGCCCCTTGCTGTTTTGTCATTTGCATAGATCTTTTTACTACATATTCTGAATGAAAAAGGTTTTTTTTATGAGGTTGTTCTAGCAGGCATGTAATAATAAAAGTTGATGTATCTAGATTTCTTCTTATTGATGCCTTTCCAAGAGGTGTCAAGATCAGCATTTTTCCTGTCCTCGCAGTAAACTAAAATAGAATTAAACAGCCTTGACTTGACAAGGTCAGATACTTTTTCACTTCATAAAATGAAAAAGGAGATTAAAATAAAAAATGGACTTGGAAACATCTTTTGAATATATCCCATTCTATCAAACATGACAATGGAAGCAATGAGTAACCATGATTTTTCTCCTTTTTGGATCATATTTATTTCTGCTTTCAGCAGGAAAAGGTTAATTTTGGGGTCATCTCTGGCTGATCTGAATTTTCAATTTTTTTTCCTTCAGAATTAGGTAGGAGATTTGGAAACATAATGTCTCTGGAAATGAGTTAAACTCAGCTCTATATCCCATCAGTAAGACTAAGAACATAAGGTAGCCCAAATTTGGACCAGAAAATTAAATTGAAATAGGAAAGTGTTATTGCAGAAATGGACCTTTTCCTCATCTGTTTCCCGTACGTGCCTTTGCACCGTATCCACTGACTTGATTGAAAGTAAGTTTTCCTATTGTGTTGCAAGCTTTCTGAGGCAGTGGCAGCCGTAGAAGACTGAGCTGAGATCTCTTTCACCTCATGTCCGACATCCCATTGTTGGAGCGGTTCTAGCAGCAGAAGCTTTATTGCCAGTGCTGGTGGACGAGGCAGGAAGAACTGTTTGATTTTCAGACCCCAAATGGATTTTAAAGTATAGACAGTGACTAAAATCACCTTTTGATTTCTGAGCTGAGCAAATGTGTTCCTGAAGTCCTTTAGGCAGAACAAATACAGAGATTCGCTTTTCAGATACAAGCTTCTATTTTAAAGAATTCTTTGATTATGTTCCTATGGATAGCACTTTCTTAATTTGAGGGTCAAGCACCACAAGTTTTTATCCTAAGTGCATATTTTATCATGCTTCCAAAGAGTAGGTACTACAGTAGCAGTGATAGTTTCCTTTCCTTCTCCTTCCATCCCTACAGTGAATTATAACAGGCTCTTCTCGCAGCCTGTTAACAACAGGACAACTTGGGATGGAGCTTGCAATACTATTTTCTGAATTCCCCTCTGTTACTTGAAAAAGCATTTCCACTCATCGTTTTTGTAGGTGCTGTGTTGAAAGAGAGGTAGGAAGAATGATACCTGAAAGGGCTCTATCATTGCTGTTGAAAACAAATACCAGCAACTATGCCAGACATTATTGCATGGAGAGGGAATTAAACTTCTTGTAAATTACAGTATTTCTGCCTCACTCCCTCTGCCTCAAGATTCTGGGGATGGACTGGTACTGGAAGTGACTTAAAGTGCTTTTAAATAAGTGCAGAGAGAGATCAATTATCTGCTGTTTTGCCTGAACTAGGAATAGTCCTAGGTGGAAACCAGTCCCATGCTCTCTAGAAGATCAATGGAAATGGTGGCTACAACACACCTATCCAGAGTAAGGTATGGGGGCAAACGTCAGTTGCAATTCTGAAATGTCTAACCTTAAAAAATTCTGTCAGCACAGAAGAGAGCAGCCAGTTTATTTTTCAAGACAGGTGAAAGTACATGATCCCTGCCTTCTGGTCTCTTTTCACAAAGGTCTCAAAAACATCAGGAGTTTGGTCTTAATTTTTAAAGCTTTACACATGGGATCCAGCCAACTTACTAGACGGGACAACTCCATCCTCCCTAATCAGAGTTGGTCAGCAGAAGAAAGGCAGAGATCCAGCAGCACCTGAGAATCGAGTCAAGGCTGGCACTTTCAGGCATCATGGTGATTGACTCAGGAAAGGAACATTGATACAAAGCTAAGACTTACTTAATTGCCCATAGCAAGGAGATGTGACTAAAGGACCTGGGACTATGAACACACCCTTGTCCTTGCTAGTCTATGATCAGAAACTTTAAGGGGGCTGTACGGCAACTATGGCTTCCTCAAAGCTATCTTAAGAACAGTGTTTTCTTCCCTACACGCATCCCATAATGAGGTGATTCCCTATGGTGCTTCACGAACTTGTTGGGTCTTAAACTGACCCTTAGCATTTTGCCCTAGATATTTCTGAGCTTTTCTCAGTAGCTTTTCAGAGAAAGAATAAAGTTGTAATTATTCTTAGCTCTCAACTGTAAATGTGGTATTATATCCTCCCCTCCCCAAGAATGACATGGGCTAAAAATTGCACTTGAAATCTATTCTGCAGAAAAATTGTGGAAAACCAACAAAAATAATAAAATAAATTGCACAGCTATACATACACATGAGCAGTTAAAATCATGTGAGACTTATGTATTCAGAATTGCGAATGGTTTTTAAACATATTAAAACATAAGTGGGTTAAATTTATCACCTTCCATTTTAATTTAAAAGATGTAGGAGAACATGTAGCTGAGGATTTTCTAAAAGAAGTAGTGATTTGAGCATGTTGGGGGTGGTAGTGGAATTGCTTTAGTTTTATTCATTTAGGCATATCTTATCACTCCTCCTTTTCTTCCTTCTTGGAGGGCAATGAGAGAACCCAGATGCCAAGCTGTGGAACATGTTCTTCTGACACTAGCATCTGGCTCCTTGGCAGAATCCTCCAACTGTCATGCTGACAGCTTTCCTGTTGTGTCCTCGTATATTTTTATATAAGAAAATTGCAGATGGGTTCTCTTCTCAAACTAATACGCTATTCTGTTGACCCTTATCATGCAGAAATGTGTTGGTTTTATCTGTTTGTGAATGAGACCTTGGCCAAATATACTTCAAAAAGGATACTTCTCTGTTCGTCTCTGAATTTGTCTGCAAGCTGTCTGGGAAGATGCCAGAATCCTATTACACACCCTTTTTGTGCCTTTAAGCAGTAAGTCCTTCATTCTCTCTGCTGTACAAATAGATTGCACTTTTTGCAGCAAGCACACTTGTAAAATACAAGCATATTTATTTAATAGTTGCAGTGAAAAAAAAAAAAAAGAAAAAAATTGTCCCTTGAAATGGGGAGAAATGTGGCTTGGTTTGCTACGTTGGGGTTTTTTTACTGGAGGTTTTTGTTTGTTTATTTTTAATTTGACATTACCTAGTATCCTGCTGCCTTGAAGGAATTTTTTTCCCCCAGAGTTTTGCCAGAGACCTCCAATCCAGAAGGCTTTATAATGTTACAAAAGTAGCATAGTGACTTCATTAAAAAAATAATAATAAAAAAAAATTAAAAAGCCAAGATTTCACTTATTAACATCCTCCAAAACCTCCTGGCACTTTCTAAATGGAATTTTCATAGTCCTGCATTGCATTTAGACACATGCCTAATTTATGTGGATCATCATGAGTAGTCCCAGTGACTTCACAGTGAAGCACAATTGTGTTTCAATTTAAGGCTGTGCTCAGAGGAAGCCTGATGGGATCTTGATTTCAGGCTTGACAAAGCCCGTATCATCAGGATGACAACAGAGAGTACTAAAAGTTCCCATGTTACTTCCTCTTGCTCTCCTCCCCCATATAGACCTCTTCCTATGGATGTTACGTATTTGCCTCTTCCAAAAAAAAAAATCCAAAGACACGCCTTCCCTTCCTCTCTCAAATCTCAGGTCTCCTTTAAATACGCAACTTTGCTAGTGCGAATAAGATCAAACACAGATAAGAAAGTATTACAAACACACAAACCAAAAATTATCTGGGGGCCTGCTCAGTAGAGATTCCAGCTCCATGGATGTTGCCCATGGAGGCTCTTCAGGGCTCTTAAAAGTTGGGACCCATTGAGAATATTTAGCCATGATTCATGAATCCACTCACACACTGACCTTCCCCCCCATCTCTGCCCCCTCCTCAGCTCAAATAGCAGAAACCCGGATCCGACTGACTCCCTGATGGCGATATGGAAGATCGCCAGCTCTGTGCAGCCAGGTGGATTCCACTGAGCATGCTCTCTGTGTCCACATCAGGGGAACATCCTTGGAGTTTGACTGTTGTAAGCTTCTCCTAATTTATTCTCCTAGCAACAGATATTAAGACTTGATTGACACTGGTTTCTCGTTTGGTGCTTTTGCAATAAATAAAGCCACAATGAGTAATTTTATTGTTCTCCCACCTCGGTTGTTCAGTTTGTGTAGCTATTCCAAGAAAAAAAAATCAAGTCAGCATTAAAGGAAGAAGAGGTAAGTTTCTACAGGTTTCTTATTCCTATTATCACTAAAAGAATCTTTATAAATTTCCAACAAATGTAAGTACACAGAAGCAAACAGGTATGTGCATGACTATTTTGTTAACTAATACGTTGTCCCATATCACTTTCTCATATCAAACTTTGTCATAAATGAAATAAATGACATTAGAACTATTTAGAAAAGATCATAAATATCAAGACTGAATTTCTGCATTAAGCATTAACTTTGATGGGGCCAGGATTTCACTCCAGTTTCCAAGCCATACAGTGCAAGTTATTTCCTGCTGTTTTCTTGTTTCTGTTTCAAACATTCTGATTCACCATTGGGTTAATCATCTACTAAATACTGTCTCCAGGTGGTTTGGGTTTGCTGTTGTTATCTCCATGGCCCCAAGGGACTATACCTTCCAAAGAACTGAGGGGAGCCCAAGCCCTTATATTATGCAAGAAATAGAGACAGAAACAAAATACATCAGCAACTGTATCAGCATGCTTTCATTTATACCACATTCTGATTTGAACATACGTGCTTTTTGAAGCGCTTAGCATACACCCTGAAGTCTCAAGTTGCTCCAGATTGCGTAAGCAGGTAAAAATGATATTCGTTAAAGAGGCGCAGGGAATCAAGAAAAAAAAGGTACCTAGAACTAATGGGTGGGGTACAATTAAGAGAAACTTAGTAGGTTAAGGTTTATATTTGGTATTTAGGTGACTACTGTTGTGCCCAGTGCATACCTTTATCCCATATTCACATCAAATTTGAATGAGAATTATCACACTTATGCTGCTTTTAGGGATGGGGTTTGGTTCTTACTTCAGCCATGGATCCTGTAGGCAAACCGCTTACTTTACCTTATCTTCTTCCTGTAAAACGGTGATAGTATTGTCCTTTGTTACAGAGAAATTCGAAAGGTAGATTTATCAGTGTTTGTGAGGTGCTTAACTACCACAATAATAAAGGCTGTAATCATAGCTTGGGATTTTAGAAAGTCAAGTCTGGGATACATAGGAAGGTTAGTTAATAGATTGAGGAGTTGAATTCAGGGCTTGAAAATTTGAATACTGAAGATTGACATCAAACATGGAACTATTTTAATTCAAAGGGGCAATGATATTGTTAAGGATAAGTGGGAAAACTGGAGATGAGTATAGAATTCTTGGGATGAAAAAATGTTTACCATTTGTAAACTCTTTACTCTTTAAGATGTTTTTTCATCTTTAAAATATCAGCTGATTTAGAAATTAAATTACATTGTTCTCAAGTCTTTCTGAATTAATGTAGAAAGTAAATGGCTGAAGTTTTTTAAGCATCTAAAAAAAGCCTGGGAGAAACTGGTTCTTCTATACACTGACAGTAGAGTGTCAAGGAAGGAGGTAAGGTTAACCAAGGACTGGATCAAGTAATGAATAAATATCTTGTACCGCTCTTCAGTAAAGGTGATGACTAAAGAGGATAATGATAGATCACTTCTCTTCTCCATGCCTATCCACCACAACTGTTCTTTCTTTCCAAATTCAGTCACAGGTTCAAGCTACTGCCCTACCTTGATACTTGTCATTTGATGGTTCCTCTAAGTCCATGCACATCAGGAGGTGTTCTGTCATTTCAATTTATTTTCAGGTTTGTAAGTCTCTATATAAGAATAGACCCTGTTCAGGAGGTTAAATTTTTTCTTGCTGCCTTAAGCAGTGATTCTAAGGTTTTCAAGTTTCCCAGTGCCTTTCTTCAAGACCAGCATGAAGTTTAGTGACATGAAGTTTTTTCATTACTCTATGAAAAATAACAAACTCAATGATACATTCCAAAAGCTTTTTGAAGTTGAAGAGTTTCCAGAGCTGCATGATTGTTTTGAACAATTTCAAGCTACAACAACAAAAGATATCTAAAGAAAATGAGGATAGAGCAAGAGAAATTATATCCAAGCAAAAGCAAAAATTAGGTTTCTATACTTCAGAATCAGAGAATTTGGACAACATCCAGTCTTTATACTGACAGCATCTACAAGCCTAGTACCAAGAATTTGTTAATATGCATATTTATGAGTCCTATGCAAAGATTGAGAACAGCCAATATACTATCTATATCTAAAAAATGAAGCAAAAATAGTATATATACCTAAGAAATGAAGCAAAAAGGTGATTCAGGCAACTACAGACTTGTAAACAGGATTTCAGCAGTGTATGGTCTTAGAACAGATTTTAAAGGAAAGAACATGAAGAGAAACTGAATATAGGGTAATTACAACGTTGGTTTCACAAAGGTAGATAATCTTAGATAACTCCAATATCTTTTTTAATTAGGTAATAGATTTCTTAGACAATGACAATGGATTGAACTTTATTTTTGAAGACAGCAATTACTTTTACAGGAGAATAGTCAGAAGAATAAGGAACTGCCAAAAGGAGAGACTGTCACAAAAGTTTTCATGGTTGTTCTCAGGAATGATCCCATTTAACATATTGATTAGTGATATAGGAGATACAGGACTAAGAAATACATGTAAATTTGTGAGATGTATAGATAACATAAAATGTGGAAGCATCACCTTAACAAAGGATTGGATCATCAGGCAGGGAGAACCAGATGATTTTGTTGACACGAGTGATGAGATGAGATGAAATTTAATAGCACAGATTGCGAAACCAGGGATTTAAGCACCAGTAACTAGATTTTTTTTCTTGAATATAGTATGTATTTATCAGTTGAAGATAGTGGAAAAGAAATATGGACATACAAGTTTTCCTGGATGATGACTATTGGCTGCCATGCAGACCAACTTTGAAAGTCTATTGTAATTTTAAAGTCTATTATAATTGTAAGAGGTGCTATCATAGAAAGCATTTTCATGTTATTTCATTGTTCAAAGCATTGACAAAGTCTCATTTGCTTTATATAAAGTTCTGGTCACTTGTGTTCATGAAAGATGACCTTAAAATGGAAGCAGAGAAAGACTACTGGTATTGTTATAGGAATGGAGAATTAATCTCATGAAGAGAGATTAATTGAGATGGTTTGTTGAGCCTAGACAAACAAAGGTTGATGGGGATAGGATGATTGTTCAGAAATATATTCAGGAGTAAGTGTTAAAGACAAATAACAGCTATTTAACTG